>NC_031997.1:28264094-28365560 GCF_001879085.1 Nicotiana attenuata
TCTTCCTTTGAAACTGCTTTCCCTTGAAACTTGAACTGTCTTCCCTTGTTCTCCAAGTGGGCGCCTGATTGCTGAAACTCGAACTGCTTTCTCCTGACACTTGAGCTACTTTCTCTTGTTCTCCAGGTGGGTGCCTAATTGCTGAACTTGAGTTGTCTTCCTTTGAAACTGCTTTCCCTTGAAACTTGAACTGTCTTCCCTTGTTCTCCAGGTGGGCGCCTGATTGCTGAAACTCGAACTGCTTTCCCTTGAAACTTGAGCTGCTTTCCCTTGTTCTCCAGGTGGGCGCCTAATTGCTGAAACTCGAACTGTCTTCCTTTGAAATTGCTTTCCCTTGAAATTTGAACTGTCTTCCCTTGTTCTCCAGGTGGGAGCCTGATTGTTGAAACTCGAACTGCTTTCCCCTGAAACTTGAGCTGCTTTCCCTTGTTCTCCAGGTGGGCACCTGATTGCTGAAACTCGAACTGCTTTCCCTTATAACTTGAGCTGATTTCCCTTGTTCTCTAGGTGGGCGCCTGATTGCTGAACTTGAGCTGTCTTCCTTCGAAACTGCTTTCCCTTGAAACTTGAACTGTCTTCCCTTGTTCTCCAGGTAGGCGTCTGATTGCTGAAACTCGAACTGCTTTCCCTTAAAACTTGAGCTGCTTTCCCTTGTTCTCCAGGTGGGCGCCTGATTGCTGAAACTCAAACTGTCTTCTTCTTGAAACTTGAGCTGCTTTCCGTTGTTCTCCAGGTGGGCGCCTGATTGCTGAACTTGAACTGCTTTCCTTTGAAACTGCTTCCCTTGAAACTATAACTATCTTCCCTTGTTCTCCAGGTGGGCACCTGATTGCTGAAACTCGAACTGCTTTCCCCTGAAATTTGAGCTACTTTCCCCTGAAATTTGAGCTGCTTTCCCTTGTTCTCCAGGTGGGCGCCTGATTGCTGGACTTGAGCTGCTTTCCTTTGAAACTGCTTTCCCTTGAAACTTGAACTCTCTTCCCTTGTTCTCCAGGTGGGCGCCTGATTGCTGAAACTCGAACTGCTTTCCCTTGAAACTTGTTCTATCTTCTATTGTTCTCCAGGTGGGCGCATGATTGCTGAACTTGAACTGTCTTCCTCTTGAAACTTGAGCTGCTTTCCCTCATGGAGGGTTCCTCCTAAACAAATGGAATTTCCTTTCTTGGCCGCACTTTGCTTAGTCCAATTTGGAAGTTGGTAATAAGCTTTGCAATCCTTTCTTGTTTGCTTAGCAAGGCTAACATTGGCAAAGCCTTAGAGAAGTAGACCCAAAAGGAAATGAAATGCAATGACTTCGAGTGTTATGAATAAAGAAGAGGATTCAAAACAGGAAGACTGTTTGAGGAAGAAAAGGAAAAGAGACTTATCTGAGTGAGGTTGCTGGGATCAAGGATCATGACATGCATTTCGGATTAATCAGCCTCAATCACCTTTCAGTCTTCATGCTTGTTGCCTAGGGTTCCCATGATCCAATTCCTTTGCAAAGTCAATAACCTTATTCGGCTTGCGGCGCCCTGAAGGGTTTTCACCAACAAACCTCTCTCATTTGTTCATCTCTCAAACTCACCGTCGCCATGCGGTGCCCGTGAGGGTTTTCACCAAAAAGACTCTCTCATTTTAATTTCTCTCAACTTTCTGTCGCCTTATGATGCCCGTGAGGGTTTTCACCAATAAGACTCTCTCATTTAATCATTTTTCCTGCATAGAACGGAGTGTTGCCCCTGATACGAGTCATACCTCTAACTTGCTTGACTTGGCATCCCTCGAAGATTGATCAGAAGGTCTTTCTTTGGACCGTAATGTGGGCTTTTGGATAGGGTTAGAAAGAAAGGATATCACAAAGGCTCAAAACAACTTGAATTGGTTCAAAGTTACAACTTTGGAATCAGATCTTTCATAAAACCGCAACTTCTGCCCCAGTTTCTTTGCTTGGGAGCTTTTGAATTTTATTTTGATGGGACCGAACCGTGAGTCTGCCTACGTATCCCTAAAACGAATCAGGTCGAACGTAGTTCATGACATAGGATTTGCTTTGTTTTTGTTACTTTTCTTTTCTTTTTCTTTCTCTCACTTTTTTCTTTTCTTTTCTTCTTCTTCTCTTTTTCTTTTTCCTTTCTTTTCTCTTTTTTTTTTTCCTTTTTTCTCTTTTTCCATTCCTTTCTTTCTCTTTTTCTCTTCTTTTCCTCTTTTCTCCTTTTTTTTATTTATATTTTCTGTATCTGTATTCTAAACTTTGATTCTGATTCCAAAAGAGGGGTATGAAAGAAAATAAAAGTCTCAAAAGGGGTAACAAAGGATAAAGTGTTTAGACAGCATAATAAAATGCCTTTGTCATTCCAATCTTCAAAACATGCCAAGTACAAAAACCAATTTAGACAAACCAAAGAAATCATACATAATATNTGGGCGCCTGATTTCTGAAATTCGAACTGCTTTCCCTTGAAACTTGAGCTGCTTTCCCTTGTTCTCCAGGTGGGCGCCTGATTGCTGATCCTCGAACTGTTTTCCCTTGGAACTTGAGCTGTTTTCCCTTGTTCTCCAGGTGGGCGCCTGATTGTTGAACCTCAATCTACTTCCCCTTGAAACTACTTTCCCTTGAAACTTGAATTGTCTTCCCTTGTTCTCCAGGTGGGCGCCTGATTGCTGAAACTCGAACTGCTTTCCTTTGAAACTGCCTTCCCTTGAAACTTGAACTGTCTTCCCTTGTTCTCCAGGTGGGTGCCTGATTGCTGAAACTCGAACTGCTTTCCCTTGAAACTTCAGCTGGTTTTTCTTGTTCTCCAGGTGGGCGTTTGATTGCTGATCCTCGAACTGTCTTCCTCTTGAAACTTGAGCTGCTTTCCCTTGTTCTCCAGGTGGGCGCCTGATTGCTGAACTTGAACTGTCTTCCTCTTGAAACTTGAGTTGTTTCCCCTTGTTCTCCAGGTGGGCGCCTGATTGGTGAACCCGAACTGCTTTCTTTTAAAACTGTTTTCCCTTGAAATCTTTAACTGTCTTTCCTTGAAACTTGAGCGGTCTTCCCTTGTTCTCTAGGTGGGCACCTGATTACAACAAAACAGACAAAACAAAAGAAATTTTTCTACCCTAGTTTGATATTGGGAACATCTGTCAGTGTTAACCGACCCTTGTTATCAAAAGAAGTTCTAAGCTAAATTCCCTTATCTTAAAAAATTCAAATTAAATCTCATCTCAGAAGTGGAAACTTAAAATCTAAATTATGTTTCCCAGAGGTAGAACTTTCATCAGACTTTGTCATTTATGAAGATCTCAAAACTTACTAAATCCTGTTATCCAGGAGGGTCCTGAAAACTTACGCCCGAACCTGTCTGACACATGCTTTCCTCACGGAGAGTTCCTCCGGAACAAACAAAATTTCCTGCCCCTGTTTCAATAAAAGAAATATCTTATCAGTTTGAAAATATGTGGTGAGTTTGCGGCATTCTTGCTGAGGGTGGCCTTTCCACTGCAATGCTTTGTTCTGATCAGCTGCCTCCGATTGGCAGAGAATTGTTTGACCTTCTGATTGCGCCTTAACCACATGACTATGACTGACCCGAATGCCCCGTACTGAACCTGCTGTTTTATATTTTTGCCCTTCCAATCTGAACCTCTGTATTTCTCCCCACAATTCACGAAACCATCCGATCACTTGAACCTCGGCTAACACCTTGTTTTCCGGTTTGCATCATGCTATTTCTAGCATGTTGTGGCCACGCTTTGCTTTGTGCAATTGGAAGTTGGTAATAAGCTTTGCAATCCTTTCTTTGTTTGCTTAACAAGGCTATCATTGGAAAAGCCTTAGAGAAGTAGACGCAAAAGGAAATGAAATGCAATGACTTCGAGAGTTATGAATAAAGAAGAAGTTTCAAAACAGGAAGACTGTTTTGAGGAAGAAAAGGAAAAAGGACTTATCTGAGTGAGGCTGCTGGCATCAATGATCATGACATACATTTCAGATTAATCGGCCTAGTCCATTTAGTCAATCCTCTTTCAGTCTTCACACTTTATGCCTGGGGTTCCCATAATCCAATCCATTTGCAAAGTCAACAACCTTATTCGGCTTGCGGCGCCGTGAAGGTTTTTCACCAACAAACCTCTCTCATTTATTCATTTCTCAACTCACCGTCGCCTAACGGTGCCCGCGAGAGTTTTCACCAATAAGACTCTCTCATTTGAATTTCTCTTAGCTTTCAGTCGCCTTACGGTGCCCGTGAGGGTTTTCACCAATAAGACGCTCTCATTTGATCATTTTTCCCTGCGCAGAACGGAGTGTTGCCCCTGATGTGAATAATACCTCTAACTTGCTTGACTTGGCGTCCCTCGAAGATTGATCGGAAGGTCTTTCTTTAGACTGTAATGTGGTCTTTTGGATAGGGTTAGAAAGAAAGGATATCATAAAGACTCAAACAACTTGAATGGGTTCAAAATTACAACTTTTGGAATCAGATCTTTTTACAAAACCGTAACTTCTGCCCCAGTTTCTTGGCTTGAGGGCTTTTGACTTTTTATGTTGATGGGACCGAACCGTGAGGCTGCCTACGTATCCTTAAAAGGAATCAGGTCGAACGTAGTTCATGGCATAGGAATTGCTTTGTTTTTGTACTTTCTCTTTTTTTTCTTTTCTTCTTTTCTCTCTCTTTTTCTCTCTTTTTTCTTTTTTTTTCTCTTTTTTTTTCTTTTTTCTTCTTCTTCCTCTCTTGTACTTCTAAACATTGCTTCTGATTCCAAAGGAGGGGTATGAAAGAAAATAAAAGGCTCAAAGAGTGTTAACAAAGGATAAAGTATTTAGATAGCAGAATAAAATGTCTTCGTCATTTCAATCTTCAAAACATGCCAAGTAGAAACAACACAATTTAAACCAGAGAAATCATACATAATATCTTTTGACTGCATCAGAATTGATAGCCATATCTACACACTTGCCTTCTACATCTGTTAGATACAAAGTACCATTGGACAACACTCTCATTACCACGAACGGCACCTGCCAATTTGGGGCAAACTTGCCTTTTGCTTCGGTCTGATGTGGAAGAATGCGTTTCAATACTAGCTGGCCCACTTCAAATTTCTGGGGATGCACCTTCTTGTTGTATGCCCTCGCCATTCTCTTTTGATACAATTGGCCGTGACATACTGCCGCCAGTTTTTTCTCATCAATCAGACTTAGCTGCTCCAATCTGGTTTTGACCCACTCATCATCATCAATCTCTGCTTCCGCAACAATTCGAAGGGATGAAATTTCGACCTCCGCGGGTATCACTGCTTTAGTACCATATACCAATAAATAAGGAGTTGCACCCACTGAAGTTCGAACGGTAGTGCGATAAGCCAGTAAAGCAAAAGGCAACTTTTCACGCCATTGCCTAGAACCTTGCACCATCTTTCGAAGTATCTTCTTTATATTCTTGTTGGCCGCCTCAATCGCTCCATTTGCCTTGGAACAATACGGAGTGGAATTTCGATGCATAATCTTGAACTGCTTGCATACTTCCTTTATCAAATGGCTGTTAACATTTGCACCATTATCTGTGATGACTACCTTTGGAATTCTGAACCGACAAATGATGTTCGAGTGAACAAAGTCAACAACTGCTTTCTTGGTCATAGATTTGAAAGTCATAGCTTCAATTGATCTGATGTCATCCATGCCCCACGCAACGAAGGGCCAAGGTGCGGACATTGTATGCAATCCGGATGGGGGAGAATGGACCAAATCACCGTTCACCTGGCATTGATGACACTTACGCACAAAGCTGATGCAGTTTCGTTCCATGGGGAGCCAATAATAACCTGCTCGAAGAATCTGCTTTGCCAGAACATACCCGCTAATATGTGGCCCGTAAAATCCGGAATGCACTTCGGTCATGATAGTCGTGGCTTGTCTAGCATCTATGTATCTCAACAATCCAAGATTTGGAGTTCTTTTGTACAAAACTCCTCCACTTAAGAAAAATCCACTTTCCAAACGTCGAATTGTTCTCTTTTGATCACCTGTGGCTTGTACCGGATATACCCCCATCCTGATGTATTCCCTGATATCATAGAACCACGCTCACCATCAAGTTCTTCTTCCACCATGTAAGCATGCTGATCACGGACCTGAATGTGCAGAGGGTCAATATAAGCCTTATTCGGATGATGTAACATCGACGCCAGAGTACCGAAGGCGTCAGCAACGTCATTGTGGATCCTAGGGATATGCCTGAATTCCACTGATTTGAATCGCTGACAAAGATCCTGCAGACATTGCTGATATGGTATGAGCTTCAAATGTCGAGTCTCCCATTCTCCCTGAATCTGGTGCACTAACAGATCTAAATCTCCCAAAACTAGGACTTCGCGGACTCCCATGTCCACAGCTAACCTTGAACCTAGAATGCATGTTTCGTACTCAGCCATGTTGTTGGTGCAATAGAAACAAAGCTGAGCTGTGACAAGGTACTGGTGCCCTATTTAACACATAAGCATAGGTCCTATCCAAACACCTTTCATGTTAGCAGCCCCATCAAAGAAGAGTTTCCAACCGGGCTTTTATTCTCGCTCGACCTCATCAATATGCATTACCTCTTCATCAGGAAAGTAAGTCTTCAAAGGTTCATATTCCTCATCCACCGAGTTCTCGGCCAAGTGATCGGCCAAAGCTTGGGCTTTCATCGCTGTCTGAGTCACATAGACGATGTCAAACTCTGTGAGCAAAATCTGCCACTTTGCAGGTCTTCCTGTGGGCATAGGCTTCTAAAAGATATACTTTAAAGGATTCGGGCGAGAAATGAGGTAAGTAGTGTAGGATGACAGATAATGCTTCAACTTCTGCGCTACCCAAGTTAGGGCGCAAGATGTCTTTTCAAGGGGAGTATACTTAACCTCACAGGATGTGAACTTTTTGCTGAGATAGTAGATGGCCTGCTCTTTCCTGCCAGTGATGTCATGTTGACCCAATACACAGCCAAATGAATTATCCAGGACTGTCAAATAAAGAAACAAAGGTCTCCCGGGTTCCGGCAGGACAACCACAAGTGGGTTTGACAAATACTCCTTGATCTTGTCGAATGCTTCCTGGCACTCATCATTCAATTTGACAGCAGCATCCTTCTTTAGCAACTTAAAGATGGGCTCGCAAGTGGTCGTGAGTTGAGCAATAAACCTGCTGATGTAATTCAACCTCCCTAGAAGACTCATAACCTCACTCTTGTTCTTTGGCGGTGGTAATTCTTGGATGGCCTTAATCTTTGATGGATCCAACTCAATGCCTCGGCGACTGACTATGAATTCTAACAGTTTGCCCGACGGAACACCAAATGCACACTTTGTAGGGTTGAGCTAAAGATTGTACCTGCGGAGCCTCTGGAAGAACTTTTTCAGGTCCCTGGCGTGGTCGGACTGCTTCCTGGACTTTATGATCACATCATCCACGTAAACCTCAATCTCCTTGTGTATAATGTCATGGAATATGGTAGTCATTTCCCTCATGTAAGTTGCCCCAGCGTTTTTTAAACAAAACGGTATGACCCGGTAGCAATATGTTCCCCATGGCGTGATAAATGCTGTCTTTTCCACATCTTCCTCATCCATTAAGATCTGATGATATCCCGCATAGCGATCCATAAAAGACCCAATCTCATGCTTGGTATAATTATCAATCAAAATGTGGATATTTGGGAACGGGAAGTTATCCTTCGGACTTGCTTTGTTGAGGTCACGGTAATCAACACATAGTCTGGTCTTACCATATTTCTTTGGCACAGGCACAACATTAGCTAACCACGTGGGATATCGCGTGACTCGAATGACCTTTGCATCAAGCTGCTTTATGACTTATTCTTTGATCTTCACACTCATGTAGGTCTTAAACTTCCTTAATTTCTGCTTGACGGGAGGGAAAGTTGGATCAGTTGGCAATTTGTGGACCACCAAGTCAGTACTCAAGCCCGACATGTCATCATACGACCATGCAAAATATCTTTATATTCAAGCAATGCTTTGATTATTTCCTCCCTGATTTGTGGTTCAAGATGGACACTTATCTTGGTTTCTCTGACATTATCTGGATCTTCTAAATTGATTGCTTCGGTTTCATTCAAGTTAGGCTTGGGTTTTTCTTCAAAATGATTTAATTCTTTACTGATTTCCTCAAATACCTCATCCTCATCATATTCTGTTTCATCATCACTCTCTATTTCTTGGATTATTATTTCAAAATTAGATTGACTTGTAAGACTTGGCCGAAGATTCCTCATGCGTGTCATGTCATTGAAACCAGCATAAAAAGAACTTTACAACAAAGAAGAAAAGAAAACCAAAATAAAAACTATCAGGAATGATAGAAAAGGGAAATTGCATTTCATTGAAAATAAAGGATAACATGGTTTGTACATCAAACAAGCGAAAAATAAAAAATCTGGGTCACCACCCTGGAATAACCCAGATAGAAAGGAAAACAAAGCAAACTACCACAACTCCTTCCGAGTAGGGAGAGGAGTAGCCTTCCAATTGTTAAGCTTTACTTTCGGCCCGACGAACTCCGCTTTGCTGGAACCTTCTCCAATTTCCACCATGTTCACATCATCAAACCACCTCTGGAACCTTTCAATTAACTCTTCATCAATGTCAACCACAGAATTTGGAACCGCTGACACTGGGCGTTTCACGGCACCGGGCTTGACAAATGACCTGGAGAGACGCGGGATAGGCTTCGGAAGTGCCCACGCCTTCTATTTCAACCTTTTCGCCCTTTTCACGTCTGCCGCTGGGGGTTTGAATCCTAGACAAAACGTATCCAAGTTTTTAGGCAGAGACACTGGCTGCACGATACCTTGTAAAGAAACGCCCAGGCCTTTGCCTGGCACGAAACCATTCTTCAGCATCTCAGACGCCACCATGACAGATGCGGAGGCTAACTTTAGAGTTGGAATTCATTTCCCTTCTGGAACATTCTCAACCGGCACTGTTTCAGAAAATTGGAAGACCCAAGGCTCTTGATCGTCTTCGGCCTTAATAAACGGGACGGAGGCATCATGTAAGCAATCGATCTCTCATCACCATGCACGACAATCTCCTGTCTGTCCCACTCGAACTTGACCATCTGGTGCAAAGAGGACGGGACAGCTTTGGCATCATGTATCCAGGGCCGACCTAACAGCAAATTGTAAGAGACGGACATGTCCAGTACCTGGAACTCCATGGTAAATTCAACTGGCCCTATTGTCAGTTCGAGCACAATATCTCCAATAGAATCTTTTCCCCCTCCGTCAAAACCTCGGACGTATATATTGTTCTTGTGGACCCTTTCAGTATCAATTTTCAACTTGTGTAGAGTGGAGAGAGGGCAGATGTTCGCACTGGAACCATTATCTACCAGCACCCTAGTGACCACAAAATCTTCACATTTCACTGTAAGATAGAGAGCTTTGTTGTGTTCGGTACCTTCCACGGGCAACTCGTCATCAGAGAAAGTGACCTTATTCACCCTCAAATATCTTGTTGGCAATCTTCTCCAAATAGTTCACTGTGATTTTGTCGGGGACATGAGCTTCGTTCAGAATTTTCATCAGGGCCCGACGGTGCTCATCTGAATGGATCAACAATGATATTAAGGAAATCCGAGCAAGAGTCTTTCTCGACTGTTCCACGATGGAGTAATCTTGTACCTTCATTTTTCTCAAGAACTCCTTCGCGTCTTCTTCAGTGACTGGTTTTTTTACCATAACTGGATTATCTCTTAGTGTTTTAGCTTTCCTTAACTCTTCCGGGGCAAAGCATCTCCCTACACGATTTAATCTCTGGGCCTCATTAACTTCTTCCTTCACTTCCTTCCCCTTATCGGTCACTATCGCCCGCTCATAGTTCCATGGGATAGCCTTGGTGTTGATTATCGGCAGCTGGGTTACAGGCTTGATGATGACAAGGCCCGCGCGGCACCCTCTACAATTATGATGGGCTTGTTCGCCAACCCTGGCACGATCCCTTTTGACTTTTCTTGATTTGCTACAGAATCACTTGGGGATCTCTACTCCATTACCACAGATGGCTTATCAATTGGCATGCTCAACTTGTCTGCTAATCCTCCAGCTATTGAAGAGGTGGCTTTTGGGACAACTAAACCCTTGACTGGCTTATCCTCACTAGACCGGATCATCATGACGGATTGTGAAGGCTTCTTGGGCTCTCCATCCTTGTGTACTATCTCGATCATGTTTGTTTCATCATGGGCTGGCAACGGGTTCTGATTGATGTTGGGTGCTTCCGGAGTTTGGACCACAATCTGGATTGAATCTATGAGCTCTTGGATGACATTTTTCAAGTGCCAGCACTTTTCTGTATCATGCCCCGGAGTAACAGAGCAATATGCACAACTGAGGGAGTAATCCAAATTTTTTGGAGGAGGGTGTGGCAATTTTGACTCAATTGGCCTTAGCACATCCAACTGCCTCAATCTCTCGAATAAGCTGGTATAAGACTCCCCCAGCGGGGAAAGTTTCCTCCGCTGAAACCTCTCGTTCTTGAATACTGGCTTGGGCAGGAAACCTGGACCGGCAGGGTTTCGGTAGGTTCGCAGAGGTGGGTAAGCATTTTGTGGAGCTGGGTAGGTGTTCTGTGGGGGTGGGGCACGCCATTGTTGGTAAGAAGGAGGTTTAGTATATGATTGCGTGTGGTGGACAGAATACTAAGGGTCTGGTGATGGAAAGTAGTGTTGAGGTGGGTTATATGGGGTTTGGGTGTAGGTTCAGTGATGGGGTGGAGGCTGGGTGTAATGGTGTGGTGTGCCCCTCGGACCAAGCCACGATCCTGAGTCAACTGTTGCGACATCTTCTTTCTTCTTCTTTCCGATCACTCCTCCCGTACCATTCTGAATGGCTTGGGTGGTTGCTTTGATGGCCGAGTAGCTTATGATTTTGCTTGTTTTAAGCCCTTCTTCTACCATACCGCCCATTTTCACTACCTCTTTGAAAGACTTACCTATGGCCGATATCAGATGACCAAAGTAAGTAGGCTCTAGAGCCTGCAAAAGATACTCCACCATCTCGCTTTCCTCCATCGGAGGGTTGACTCTTGCCGCCTGTTCCCTCCAGCGAAAACCATATTCCCTGAAACTTTCTCCTAGTTTCTTCTCTATCTTAGTTAAAGACAAATGATATGGAACAATTTCTATGTTGTATTGAAAGTGTCGCGCAAATTCTTGGGCCAAATCATCCCAGGTATACCAGCTGTGATCCTGACACGTGTACCATCCTAATGCCGCACCGCTCAGACTCTGGCTGAAGTATGCCATTAACAGCTCATCTCTCCCTCCAGCTCCTCTCATTTTGCTGAAAAATCCCCTTAAGTGGGACACAGGGTCCCGGTGCCCGTCATATAAGTCGAATTTGGGCATTTTGAATCCAGCAGGTAACTGGACATCAGGAAACAGACACAGATCTTTGTAGGCCACGCTCACTTGGCCTCCCAATCCTTGTATATTTCTGAACGATTGTTCTAGGCTTCTTACCTTCCTGAACATCTCCTCCTGTTCTGGGTTTTTGGGTAATTTCTCGATCTCGACAGGAAGATCGAAACGGGGGGCATATGAGTAATGATCTGGGATTTTGAAGGTGGGATCTGGGGCATAACACTGATTGTCTTGGGCTTGGAGTGCCGGTTCGCTGGAAGACCGGTGGAGGGCGGCTGGCGGAGGTGCCACGAAAATAGGGGTAGCTGGTGGAGGGGGGCATGCAGTTGATTTGGCTAGTGGAGCTTGGACAGTTTGGGAGGAGGAACCCGTATATTGGTGGTAAGGGTTGAGGCTTGGGTTATGTCGTGGGGATAGATCGATGACAAGGGGTTCTTGAGCTAGTGGTGGGACAAAAGTGGGGTTGGCATGGTATGATGGGGGAGGATGACCTTTCATCCATGCCTGGTACATCTCATACGTCTGTTGTTTCAACTTATACAACTCTTCTTTGATACCGGGCTCAAACTCTTCTACCTCCTTTGGCGGGTCAATAACACTCGAATCCAATTCTCTGCTAGCCATGTTCGCCTTGTTCTTAGATCTGGTATTGTACGGGTGACTTGCCAGAATGCCGAACAAACTAACCACCTGCCTGTACTTGATGACAACAAGCAAACTTGTTAGCGATTAAGAGCTTAACAGATAGGCAACCGCACGTTGGGGATGCAATGCACCTAAGCAGTTAACCATTTCTATTATGCATTTGAATGGCTGCATGCTTCTTCCCGGCTTTCACTAATTCTTTTCATTTTGCATTTTTCTTTCTCCCTTTTCTTTTCATTCCCGCCTTTCTTTGTTGGTTCTTTTACCGTTATTTTATTCTTGCATTGTCTTTCCTCTCTTTTTTGCCATTATTTCTTTCCCCTCAATTTCTTTTGTTTCCACTCTTTTTTTCTTTTTTATTTTATGGTTATGATCAAATCTTATAGGGATTGCCTACGTATCATGACGCCGCATGAATCAGACCCAGCGTAGTTCTGGGGATAAATGCAAAATAAAAGAAAGATACATTTTCTTGTTTTTTTCTTTTTCAATTTTTTTTTAAATTTTATAAAACAAAACAAGCTAGAAACATCCTAATTACAACGACTTCCCTACTGTACGCGGTGAAATCAGAGGGCTCGATTTCTCGCCATCAAGCCATCTCGGGGAGGTACCTCGAGACCCCGAGGACATGAAGCCACCTCGGGAAGATATCTCGAGACCCCGAGGATATGAAGTCACAACTTAGTCCTCTCCTTCGAGGCTTGTCAAGGTCTGATTCGAGGCCAAGATAAAGACAAAAGGGGAAGCCCCAAGACACGCATTTGAGTCTAACAGGGCCGGCCTATTCCTAGCCTACGCTGGAGCGTCAAGTCAAGCCATCACATCTCCGTATTTCATAAATTAGATATACATGTATGCGTAACTAAGTTTCCTCTCCTATAAAACGGGATTCGCCCTCCCTTGTAAGGGACTGATGTTGCTCCCACAATTCTACAAAGTGCAATAATATCTCTCTCTCTCTCTCTCTTCTTACTAAAACTTATTGTCTCTCACTAATACTGAGGATATCTCGATATCCTTTGCCTCTATACGTGTTCTTCATCTTATATGTGTTCTTCACCGTACAAACTCAAATTCGGTTATAAATAGCTTAGTTTGATTATATCTCTAGCTGTTATACTGCTCCCGAGTGTTCCCGACAACCCGAGCTCGACCTCGAGATCGACCTCAAAGTCCCAATCGACCAAGCTTATGCCCGCGTAGCAGGCCCTTTGGTTCGGCCGTTACCTCGTTTATCTCCTGCCCCACCGTTAAAATTCATAATACTAGAATTATTTGCTCTAACAAACTTGCTTGGGAATAGATCACGTAATTTTAGAGTCCCATTTCATAAATTTTATTGTCGTTACCATTTTCACGGTAAACAGTTTGGCGCCCACCGTGAGGATAAAAATAATAAATGATTATTTTCTTGCTAGTTTCATCACGCAAACGCATATCATTTTTCACACTTTTTCTTGTCCAAGATCCTTCGATTTCAGGTAAAATGTCTGGCTCGGTGAATAGAGCTGAGAACGACCACCTCGAAGATCACGGGGAAGATGGTGTAGCTATCCCGGCCGCCGGAGCACTACTACAGGATCTCGATAACGCACCCGAACCAATACTAGCGGACGCGAACTCGTAGGACGTACAACAAGTCAACAAAACTTCTCACGCCGACAGAAGCGTGCGACATAGTGGCCGACAGGAAGTTCAAAAAACCCCGGCCCGTGAAGAACAGGAAGTTAGTCTTCACGATATTTTCGAAATGTTGGAGGCACAACAGCTGGCCATTGCTCAGTTGCAAAGCCATCCGAGGGCCCCCAGCGTAGCAACACCGGAGACAGCTTCCCGCGATAAGCGCACCACCGCTCACACATGCACGAAGAAAAACAGCGACTTTCAAGATGACCCCACAACAGAAACATACGCCGATGTCATCGAAGCAGCAGCGGCGGAAACCGACAAGTCAGAGGCCGAACAAATAAAGGAAGAAACACCACAAGAAGTCGCATCTTGCTCGTTGATAGGACAAATGAGATCGCGTCCGGCTTCGAATAAACAGACAACCCTGGCCTTTGCTCGGGGTTTAAACAGAGCATACCCGCCGACCCCAGGTTGTTTCAAACGATGTTTAGCCAGATACCCGGTCGAGAGTTGGCCATGTGTCCGTACCAAGCACCGGCCACTAATCGGGGTCGTGAGCGGCCATCCAGAATCCTCTGCAGAAACAGCACACCCAAGTAGGCCTTCCACGAAGAAACTAATGCCAAAAGGGTGGAGATACCGTCCATGCGCCGCTTATGGGATGAACGCCCCAAGATCCTACATACCTCGCAACGGTAGGGGAGTAGTTCGAGGGCGACGTCCCCGGGGAACCTCCAGCGAAACCAGATCCAGTGAGGAACAGCCGGCAGAGGAACCTCGTCCAGCAGAGTGTGGGCTCAACATTGTTATGCCAAATATCGTAGTCACCATAAGCGAAACCAGGAATGCTGAGCGACTCAGGCCTACTCGACCAAGGCCCCTTCGAAAGAACCACGACCCAACGCAGAATCCGCACGATGCAAGCGGTGGCAAGGCCACGAATGACTCTCATCCCGAAAATATGACAGCCATTCTACTCAGTCAAAGTCGCCGACGAGTACTATCGAACGGTCAAACACAAATGTGGTCCCGAGGAAAGAAGACTGCCAGGAAGGATTGAGTAAACAAGCCGCGACGTATCACCACGACAATGGAGGAGCGGCTACGCCCTCCGAGAACTCATAACGTGGGAAGCAATAATACCCACCACTGGGACAAAGACAGATAAAGGGAAATATTTACAAGGATACTCTTGCATCCAGGGAAAAGGGCACCACAACTCCACCCCAACGTCACGTCAGCACATTGTTACACCTCTCCCTCATCCGCTTAATCTTAAAATAAATCATGAATTCCTTTATTCAGGAAGTTTGGTCGCCCACAACGACGGCGTCGGACCAAAGGTCAACAGGTTGGTGCACTCCAATTGACAAATCGCCAAAAAGACCGTTCTCTCAATATAGCCCGCCTGATCCAAGCTAGGACCTCGGGCTTTATGCCATCAAAGGAAGAGCAAAGTATGAACGTTTTATTCGAACGACCACCGACACTCTACCCGAAGGAGTCGACGGTCCCATCTCGACAAAGGAGCGAGATTCTTGCAAAGGG
Organism: Nicotiana attenuata; assembly: GCF_001879085.1. Classification (NCBI taxonomy): domain Eukaryota; kingdom Viridiplantae; phylum Streptophyta; class Magnoliopsida; order Solanales; family Solanaceae; genus Nicotiana; species Nicotiana attenuata. The sequence continues at coordinate 28,279,306 of NC_031997.1, forward strand.
CAGAACTAGACTAAGCCGACGGGGACACATCGAGTCCCGGAACATCGCCTACACACCCCGCGGTAAGAAAGAACTGCTTTCGCTATTTTGTTTTCTTTTTACCAACCTGAACGCAGACAACTAGCCAGGATGTTCGGAGGTTCTCAAGACTCTACCCGGAGATTCCTAGACCGCATATAAGCGACCGCCGTATTTTCTCCCTTCAGTCGGGATTCCGCCCCGAAAGGAACCTTGTCAACAAGATTACTGGCAGAACATCATGCCAGAAGAAGATTCGATGATGTCACAGGCTTTATTCCAATAGCCCAACAACTAACGATGGTTTGCCTCTAAGAGCATCCCCCATTGGAAGGACCTAAATACGACGGACTAAACCCCTGTCGGGAATTATATGCTGGGCCAGAATGATCCAAGAAGCTGTGCATGCACGGATCGAGTTCACAATGGCGAAACAATGTACATCTATACCAAGTAATAAAGGATATTTTCTCGGCATTTTATTCTCCAGACAAAGAAATCTCAAGTATATCCCCGGCAGGGGGCCCCCCTCCACCGACTGCATTCCAAAATACTCGGGGACTCGATGCCTACAACTAGGCACTCGCGCGATATCAGGATCAAAACTCCGGGCTCATTAAGCCCCTACAAGGCAACTCCGAGCTCACAAGAAGCGGTCTTCACGCATAAACAACTTGATGACTCGAAGACTGTTTTCAATCACCATATGCTGGAAAATCCAAAACTGTAAGACCCTTAACGGGAAGACTCGGCATAGCCAGGTCCATTCTATATCACCCAAGAACTGTAAGACCTCAAAAGGCATGACAAACTATAAGACCTCAACAGGCATGACAAACTGTAAGACCTCAACAGGCATGAAAATCCCGAAGTTTAAGATATACGTTGCATTTGTAAGTATCCCGAAAGGGCATAACCTCAATGTGGATGCCTAAACTATCACTCGGGATCAAAAATGGCTACGGCCAAACGCACATGACTACGGTCAAAACGGCTGATACAGCCAAAATAACGCGACTCAGGGACGCCCGACCATCGCTAAACAAAAAATTACAGGCCACAACTTCGAATATACTTCGAAAAGAACCGGTTACAACAAGCTTCCCTCAGCAGGCAAATAACGGGCTATGAACCTTCCGAGGTGCTCGAAATATCGCCGATTACGACTTGAAATCGAGGTTCTTCTAGAACCGACGATGGGTCAGGCAAAAATCTTTCAAAAAGACCTTAACGAGCGAAAAACAAAGCCTACAAAAAGCCCACAGGAAAAAAATAATGTAAGAGCCATTGTCGCCAGCTAAGCAAGCCTACGAGCCATATATCGAAAGGTCTCTACGACCAAAAAGCGTGAGAGCCATTGTCGCCAGCCAAATTGACAACTTGAGGATTAAAGTGAGCTCGAATTGTAACTCAATTCGGAGACTGGATCGAAAATGGTTAACTAAACAAGCCTACGGGCCATATATCAAAAGGTCTTTGCGACCAAAAAGCGTAATAGCGATTGTCGCCAACCAAATTGACAACTTGAGGATTAAAGTGAGATCGAATCGTAACTCGATTCAGAGACCGGATCCAAAATAGTTAACTAAACAAGCCTACGGGCCATATATCAAAAGGTCTCTATGACCAAAAAGCGTAAGAGCCATTGTCGCCAACCAAATTTACAACTTGAGGATTAAAGTGAGCTAGAATCAAGACTTGATTCGGAGACCGGATCCAAAAATAGTTAACTAAGAAAGCCCCCGGGCCACATACGGAGAGGTCTCGATGACCAAAAACTACGTGCAAAGCACTACCCCATTCGGGAAATCGAAAGGCGTGTAAAGGTCAATTACAAGCCGAATCGCAAGGCAACTCGGAGACTGGACCCACAATAAGCAAATAACTACAGCATGCCTAAGGGAATGACACAAACGCCACGATCGCCAGCCGAGTGAGCCCCCGGGTCACCCGCTTATAAGGTCATTTCGACCCGAGGCAAAGAAGGCCACCGTCATCCACCCGTACGGATAGGGAAGAGCTTAAAGGCCCGTAACAGCTCGACTCGCAAAGTGACTCGGAGACTGGATCTAAACAGCCAGACAAAGCGCAGGGACCGCAACACTCGCTCACATCAAGAACCACACCTAGGAGCCCTGGGCTAGCCCGGTTGATCCTGGACCTGTGAGGATCCCGCCAAACATCGAAACCGGCCTGGTCGAAGACAATAACAGAAGGAGAGGCGGAAGAGGTAAGTCTTCAAAGTATCTTCTTATTTCACGCACACAGAGGAAAAATGAGGGAGGAGACACACTCTTCGTAAATAGACATGTTCTACATATATATCAAAAACAAAGCAACAAAATAGCATGATCTATGATCCGTTCCGAAGAGCTACAGCTCGGCGGGTTCACTCCCCACCCCGTCAGCAAGAAATGACCATGCGTCATGCTTATCTGCCCTTGCTCGGTCCAATTCATCGGAAAGAATAAAGCCCCTCGCACCAATCTCCTCGAGTACTTCCCTTCGAGATCTGCAACGGACGTATTCCTCGATCTTTTTCTCCCGGTCGAGGGCTAGCTTCAGCTCGGCCTGAGCATCCGCAGCATCCTTCATACGGACCGCTATCTCCTGATCAGCATTGGCTCCGCTTTGCATCGCCCTAGCCCGGGCATCAATTACCTCGGCCCTGGTCTTCGAAAGTTCGGAATCCAATTTCTCGATCACGTCTGCCTGGATTTTGGCATTATCTCGAGCCAAGCATAGTTGGACTTCTAAGGCAGGAACCTTGGCCAAGGCACTTGCCTCCTCTATAACATGAGCTTGCACCTGAGCCCTTAGCTCGCCACAAGTATTTCTGGCGCAATCAATATCGCCCTTAAGGTACTCCATGGCCTCCGCCTTTTTCTGCAACTGATATAAAAGAGAAGGGCGTTAACCTAAAATGGCCAAAGAAAGCGAAGCTTGAGCTGCATAAAGTCACCTGCTCCATCAAATAACTCTCGTAATTCGAGCACCGGTACGCTTCGCATCGACAATGCAGCAACTCGCCCTCCTTCCCCTCACTGAGCAGCCTATCCTCATCCCGAACTCTCTGAAACTTGGCCCATTGATGGACCAGCTCAGGCATCAGCCTGTCACAGGCCTGCACGAGGAAAGCTCAATGACGAACACAGGACGCGGAATACAGGGAAACTGCGCCTAAACTTACCACGAAGTGAAGCCGGCAGACTTCCTCGAAGTCGGAGCATACTCCTATTGATCCTGTCCCTCCGCCCCTAGGAGAGCCGGCCTCGGGCAAAGCATATCCGCTCGAAGGCATCGACGACCTAGAATCAGGTACTCCGGGGGCAACGGACTCTGACAATGCCTTCTCCTTAGAGATACTGGCCTGGTCAGCACGACTAGAAACTCCATCACCTCGAAGGGCGGGAAGAGAGGTCAACGAATCCTTCCCCTCTTCGGAAGAACGCCATCTCATCCCAAGGAACTGCCCGATACCTGCAAGCGACAGATCCAATGCAAGTAGAAAAGGGGAAAATATTACCTCAAATACACGAGGGCCGAGGCAAAGGCAGCATGCACACATACCTTGGTATTTCGCTCCCCACTTGACGCGGAGCACAGCTTGCCACCGACGTTCGTCGCAGGACGAATGGGTCACCAGCCTCCTGACCTAGCCGGGCAGATCAGATACTTCCCCTGGCGTCCATGAAGTTGCTACAACAAGGTAAACACACCATTATTTAACTAAGTTCCGCTATAGGTACAACCTAAAAAAGCACCGGACGCTCCACTCACATGCGTAATTCCACCCTTCGGGGAACGACAAAAACTCTGAAGGATGATGTCGACCGTTCGGGCCCAGACGAACCAACCGGCCTATTCTTGACCCCCTCCTCTTCATCATCAACAACAAAGGGCGGGGATGAACGACACTTCAGGGTTAGCAGGCCCTGGTGATCAAAAGGCCGATACAGCCGGATGAGGCGATCGAGCGTAAATTTGAGATCGGCAATCTCCGCAAACAACCTCATCATCAGCACCACCCGCCAAAACGATAGATGTATCTATGCCAAAGTAACCCGGTACTTCGAGCAAAAATCAACCACGACCCTGTCGAGGGGGCCAAACGTGAAAGGATACAGGTATACGCTCAAAAATCCATCTGCGAAATTCGTAGCGTTCTCTCATGGAGGAAGCACCTGCAGCGCTACCCCCTCACTCCATCCGCAATATTTTCTCACAATCTCCAAATGCTCCCCTCTTATCAAAGAAACCGTCGTCAGAACAAAATCCCTCAGCTCCCGAGCGCCGGGATCAGCACTCTCCGCTCTCTGCCATGCCGCCCCTAGAGTGGTTGCCATGACTATGGTAATACTAAACAGAGCAAAGCAAGGGCTCGTACCAACACTTCTTGCACCTAGGGAAATAAGGAACCCTATGCCAAAGCAGGAGCGCAACTACCTCAAAATAGTGAAGTCCTGCGACGAAGCCGAAGCCGCCCCACTTATATGATAAGAAACGACAATGTTTCGCCTGCCCAGAGTCAGCCCCGTGGAGTATACGACGTTGATATAGTCCAATGGGATGATATCCGACCCTGAAAGTATCCTTTGACAAGAACCCAAGACTCGAGGAACCGTCTGCATTATCTCCGAGCTCGGGATGGCATCCTTCCTCGAGAAAGCTCCGCAAATGTTCGAAGCGGTGCCTAAGTGTAGGCAACCGCTCAAGGAAAATCTATCTCCTACATATCTAAAGGAAGCTGTCCACATCGAAAATCGAAGGGGACCCCCCGGTACCCAAAGCTGGCTTTCATCCATGATAGCAACCTCGAAGGCCCCAAAGTTCGACACATTATCTCCATGTGATGCAGAAGGCCTAGGCAGCCCAGACCTAACCAATCAACCCAAGGTTGCCCCGAGGTATGATGATGGCCTCGCAAGGGAGCCACGTCGATCAGTAGAGGAGCTGAGAGAATGCTCACACCCCGGCCAAATATCAACAGTCGAGAAGTAAGAGGAGGCATTCAAAGGGCCTCATGCGGTATGAACACGTGCAATTACTAGGCATAATTCAAAGGCGAAAATAGAAGGCAAAATCAAAGGAATATATTCATGTTCGTAAAATTCCGTGTACAACAGCCCAGGAGGGGACATGGCATACGTTTACAAAAGCCCTCGAAGGGTCATTACATACAATTGCGAAGGTCTATGGGAGTCTACCCCTACAGCGAAGGAACGGAAGGATGTACATGTGATGAAACCCGGAAGCCCAGTCCGCCGTCAAGGGTGCATCTCTGGTATCGGCATCCTCGAGCGTCATACCCTCGAGGGTGATCCCTTCGACCTCCACCTCCTCCAGGTTCCCAGCTCAATCCCTCAAGGGATTCCCGCTGGAGGAGATGGAGAAGATGAAAAGTAGGAGACACAGAGGAGGAAGAGAAAAAAGACATAGCCCGCCAAAACCAAAAGTTGGAGATTCGGCGGGCCTCAACCTCAACGACCGAGAGAGCCACCTTATCCCTCGGGAAAGAAAGAGCCCTAAGGATGAGGTGCCACACCAGGCCCGGGTAAGAGAGTGAGAAGCGATGCACAATCCGAACGACTATCTACATAAGGAGAAGACCGATTCCCGTCCATCGCCACCTCGGGCCAATGGCAGCAACAAACACCAACATACCAACGACCATAGTGGGACAACGCGATTATGCTCGACAAAGGGACGTCCCGACGAGGGGCCATAGCGCAACATAAGGGAACTCCTCCTAACAGTCTTGAGGCTATAAGCCCCAAGCATGATGTTCAAAGATAGAAGAAGATGACAAGAAGGAATAGGCAAAGCATGCCGATGAAGATATTGGGATAGGAAAAACAACGCCAAGGCACCCCATTTATAGGGGGCAGCAACACGATCATCGAGGCTCTTGAAAACTGACCAACGAATGCAACTATTGCATCCTTGAAAAACCAAATCGACGACAACACTTTTTACCTTGAAGAACGGAAGTGGCAGAGTGTTGAGCAGGAGTCTATGAGATATGCCATCTATCACAAAAGATTGCGCCACGACGCGGATCGCCAATGCACTATCGCTATGAGGAGTTCGAGGAGTCAATGGTCATAACCGTTTCCCATCGCTACGTTCTGAGAAATGCAGAGACTATCTGTACGCGGTGAAATCAGAGGGCCATATTTCCCGCCATCTAGCCATCTCGGGGAGGTACCTTGAGACCCCGAGGACATGAAGCCACCTTGGGAAGATATCTCGAGACCCCGAGGATATGAAGTCACAACTGAGTCCTCTCCTTCGAGGCTTGTCAAGGTCCGATTTGAGGCCAAGATAAAGACAAAGGGGGGAAGCCCCAAGACATACGGTTGAGTCTGACAGGGCCGGCCTATCCATAGCCTACGCTGGAGCGTTGAGTCAAGCCATCACATCTCCATATTTTGTAAATTAGATATACATGTATGCGTAACTAAGTTTCCTCTCCTATAAAAAGGGGATTTGCCCTACCTTGTAAGAGACTGATGTTGCTCCTACAATTCTACAAAGTGCAATAATCTCTCTCTCTCTCTCTCTCTCTCTCTCACTCTTCTTACTAAAACTTATTGTCTCTCACTGATACTGAGGATATCTCGATATCCTTTGCCTCTATACGTGTTCTTCATTTTATATGTGTTCTTCACCGTACAAACTCAAATTCGGTTATGAATAGCTAAGTTTGATTATATCTCTAGCTGTTATACTGCTCCCGAGTGTTCCTGACAACCCGAGCTCGACCTCGAAGTCCCAATCGACCAAGCTTACACCCGGGTAGCAGGACCTTTGGTTCGGTCGTTACTTCGTTTATCTCCCGCCCCATCGTTAAAATTCATAATACTAGAATTGTCTGCTCTAACAAACTAGCTTGGGAATAGATCACGTATTTTTAGAGTCCCATTTCATAAATTTAATTGTCGTTACCATTTTCACGGTAAACACCTATAGACTGAAACATTTCAAAAACTATAACAAGACTCAAAATGGACTGATAGACTCTAAAAGAAACTGCAATACAGACTCGAAAAATAAAAATCAAGAATACATAAGTTCTTCTACTGCTGCTCCAGTTGGCCTTGCAGCAGGCCTATGCGCCAGGTCTTCATGGAGACGAAACAAGTCATCCATGATCTGTCGGGCAAAAATCATAACTGCAGCGAAGAACATGGAATGGGTCATGTCCTCACACTCGCTGCACTTCATCACAATGTAGTCCGAATCCTCCTAACCCTTTCCCTGATAATACCCTTCTCTTGTAGCAACTGTCCAATCTGCTGAGATCGGGCCCCCAAAACTTGCTCGGCAGTATGATTTTGCTCTTGAAGCTGCTACAGGTCCTTTTCTAACTGCGACATCAGGGCATAGCAATGTTCCTTTTCTGCTTTTAAATCTCTTGCCTGCTTGGTCATTTCGTTTTCAAGGACATTGACCCTTTTCTTTAGACCCACCATTCCTTTGTCGTACTTCTCCTTCAGCTGTCGGACGAAATTTGCTCGTCCCTCCGCATTCTTAGCTAACTTGGCTTGGGCTTTTGCTAATTCCCTTTCAGTCTTTTCCAGGTCAGCCTCGTAATCACACACCTTTCTCCTAAGGCCATTTATGAGCTTCTCATCTTGTCCGCTTCTGGCCAGATTTTCGGCAGCAATTTTCATTCTTTGAATTTGAGCTCGTAGGGCTTCATTTTCCCGGGCCAATTTCATTCTTTCTCCTTCAACTTCTTGCATTTGTAGATAATTATTGAACTCAACGTTTCTCAATTTTCTTCAAGAGCGTGAATGGTAGCTTGGTACTTTTTCTCCTTCTCTCCCCAGGCCTACCTTTCCTTGACTTCGTAATCGAAAGCCTGCACATGCAATCTTTTTGCTAGTCTCTCGGGCTCTGGTTCGGGCTCTGGCTCGTTGCTTACACCTGACTTTCTTTCGAACCATGCTGCATAATTCGAATTCACTTCCCCTTTGGGAACGTCTGGTACCTGGGTGCCATTTTTTAGATACCGGCAACTGTTCCAATCCTGCTGGACTAAAGCCTCGGGCAACGCGGCCTCTGCATGGAGCTCAATGACTTGGGTGGTTAGATCTTCATCTTCAGGTACCACCTGATATCTTCCTAGCTGCCTTAAGACCCTCTGTGGTGCGTACGGCTGGACACTCTGCAAACCCATCAACATCAAATAACCCTTTGTAGATGTCATATATATGATTTCTGTCATCGGGAGCCATCCTATAGTCCATTCGACTTGACTTACTTTCAGAGCTTTCAAATGGGAGATCCAAGCTTCAAACCCTTCTGGAGCATTGTAATCTTTCACCCTTTCCTCATAGGTTTTGATGAAGTTGTCTTTGCTTGAACCATAGCTCATGCACCTGGGGTGATGGCGGAGATGCTCGATCAACCATATTTGTAGAAGAGCAGTACAACCCTCGAATAATTGAGCCTCGGATCTACACAATGTCAATGCCCGGTAAATATCTGCCAGTACTAGAGGAGCAAGTGTGTGATCTTTCTTTGTAATAAGGGTTTGTGCAACTCTAGCCATGCGGGTATCTACCGTCCCTTCAGTATTTGGAAAGACTATGATTCCCAGGAACGCAACTATGAAGGCGAACCGACGATGAATTTGCCAAATGTTCTTATCCTGTTTGTTGTTCAATCATTTTTCATGTGTTTCGAACCCGACTGAATGCCCGTATCTGGAATACAAAAATTGAAAGGAACGACATCCGTTGTCCACATGAGCCTTCTTTATTTGTTTGCTGATATTAAGAAGATCAAAGAATTTGTGCACTGATGGGGCTCTCGGGAATATCAACTGTTGTTTTCTCAAGTCCCGGCCAAAATGAATGTTCCCAGATATTTCTTCCAGTGTAGGGGTGAGCTCAAAATCCGAGAAACAAAAGACATTGTGCACAGGATCCCAAATGGTTACCAAAGCTCTGATCAAATCTTCTAGTGGTTTGATTTCCAAAATGTCGGTGAGAGCACCCAACTGTTCCTTTACCCAGTCTTGACCATCTTTATCCAAATCATACCACCATATGCGCAACTGTAACTGAGCCTGCTCTATGACTAGTAGTTTTGGGTCCTAGAAAGTGTTCATCTTGGTACCTGTGAAAGGTTAGGGTTAGGGTTGACTCTAATGAGTTTTTGAGGAAACGCTTCTTGACTCCCAAAGGAATGAGCAAAATAAAATGACCCTTTCCCCTTCTAGATGAAAGTGACTGCTTTCGTAAATGTGGCCCCTTTGCAATTTCAAGTAAATTTTGAGGCCGGGGGAAGACACTTAGAAAAATGACCCCTTACTTACAGATTTGTTCGTTCTCTACGAAAATAGCCCTTCGCCAACTGAAGATATTCTAAGGCTATCTCGGTGAGAACGGCACCGATGCTGGGTCGGCTTATTCTTGACATAGAGCTCTACCTACGACTTCACTTTATTTAGTTAATTTTGCAAAGAGAGGTCTAACCCTATGTAGGTTGCCTACGTATCCCACATCCGGTGGGAATCAGACTTGCGTAGTTTGGCAATTTTGACATAATTTTAAAAAAAACACGAATGACTCGTTTTGAAATGACTCTTTTTGCTTTTTCTTCCTTTTGTTTTTTTTCAAATCCCTCTTTTTTGGAAAAATTCGGCAGAGCTTTGGGACATTTTCAAATACCGAGATTTTCAAAATCGTTTTTATTTCCTTTCTATGCCACTCTTGGTTTTTCCCCTGATTGTCTTTCCTAGCCGGTCAACATGCAGGCCGAAACAAATAAATGTTCACATAGCACGTAAGATGCATCAGGAAGGTCTATTATTTTTGGTACACCTGTCCTAGACGAACCCAACCCTTGTGTTAAGTCCCCTATGTCAAATGCACGTAATGCAAACAAACGTTCCTACTAGGGATCCGGCATGAGGTTATGTTCTTCTAGGTTTAAACCTGGGGTTGTGTTCTAGACTGGGTTTACCCAAGTGGACAACTCGAGTCGAGGTGGGGGCAACGTACCAGGAGCACGAAAGTCTGCCCGGCCTTGTTGCTGACCCATGCCCCGTTCTAATTGGTATGACTTCTAACAGAAAGTGGGCCACGCAAACGTGTGCACCAAATTTTAGGAGACTCGAAAGGGTGGCGTAAGAAAGCATTTTAATAACATTCAAACAATATTGAAATGGCAAATACACGGCAATTAGCACATTGGGTTCACAAAATACAATAATATCAACAATAAATAAAGCCAAGCAAAATCATATTAAAAGCTCGAATTCTTGAACCCTGAACCAGAGATTCTGGGTATTTTTCCCCAGTAGAGTCGCCAGAGCTGTCACACCTCCTTTTTACCACCCCGAAAAGGAGTGTAAGGGAGTTTTTCCAATTTAAGTGACAATTGAAACGTGATTATTATTTAAGATCACAGTCCCCACTTAGGATAGTTTATGGTGTCCAAGGTCACCGGTTTAGAATCCCGAATCGAGGAGATTTGACTCTGTTATACAGTCCGCGAAATAGAAATCAGGGTAAGGAATTCTGTTAACTCGGGAGAAGGTGTTAGGCATTCCCGGGTTCCGTGGTTCTAGCACGGTCGCTTTGATCACATTTGTCTTAATCAAATTGTCTAATTACTCATTTTAGAACCTATATGCATTTGCCTTTTTAATTAAGAAATTATCTTAAAACAGGTCACGCGCACGTGTACCCATTTGTTTTGGCGCGTCAAAAATCATGTCATGCGAACGTGCCCACAATTGATAACGCTTCTGTATTATTAAGAATGTTTAGTCGAAGTTGCACGAACGCATACTCTGATTTTGTTTTAAAAAAAATTGTAATTAGGTCACGCGAACGTGTACACAACCACGATGGTATATTAAACGTGCCTAAAGCAAACTACGAACATTCATTTTTAATATCTAATTTATAAAAGTAATATGAGGGCCATAGGGATTCAATTATGGATGGCACACCTCGGTCTAAAAGAACTACATTTAATTAAAGCGGACTATATTAATAACAATTTTATTGTTATTGAGAAAGTTTGGTCGAAGTTGCGAGAACTCATACTCCGAATTAGTTTTTAGAATCATAATTATGTCACGCAAACGTGTACACAATCACAATAGTAGATTAAATTGCGCTTAAAGGCTTTTCTACGAATATTCATTTTTAATAGCTAAGTCACAATATTTATGAGGGCCATGGGTGGTTTAATTAAGATGGAACACCTCAACTCTACTTTAAAGAAAAGATTTATGTTCAATTAGAGGATTATAAAGTCCCTGCTTAATCTAACTCAAGGTTTAGTCTAAATTTACTAATTGCGAATAGGCCTTGAGATAAATTAATGGGCTTTTGATTACTTAAGGAAGATTGGACGAGCTGTTGAATTAACAAAAATACATTGGGGGTGGGCTCGAAGTTGAGCCCATTACTCAGAACGAAAGGCCAAATACACCCAGCGATGAGATTGGGCCAATAACAGGCCCATCAATACACTGAACTTCACTTCACAAGCCATTTCTTCAAACAGAAGATGCAAAGGAAAAGGGGTGGGGCTGAAGACTCTTGGGCCTAAAATTGCGCCCAAGACAAAAGGAAAACCACATCTGGACGCTTTGGGCCTCGAGATTGAGCCCAACATTCGTACAAAAGTCCAAGACCACACTTAAAGTGATCTTGACCAGGCCATCCATTTAGGCCCACTCTTGGCCCAATTCATTAATAACCTACTGGCCTTGTGAATATATTTAAAAGCAACTACATAAATTTGAAAACTGCAATTAACTATAAATAACTAAATGTACTTAATCAACTATACAAAACAGATAACTGAAAGAAAAAGTTATACAATTTTTATCATAACAACTAAATAATCTTACTACTGTGATAAAAACTCAGCAAGTCATCCCTCGAGGCTGCTGGATACACCCAAAACTTCCATTTCAACTTTGATTCCAATGGATCTGACCATGTCAAAGATCAGACCCACCAAGAGCATGGCTTCATATGTGTTATCAGTAACATTGCTATACACACTCAGCCAACAGATGCAAGATATCAGTCCAGAATGATCACAAAACAGTATACGTAACCTAAATGACAAGTACCATGTTCGACACACGAGTCAACATGATAAACATGACATGGAAAACACTGAAACTTGACCAGGAATCACATAGTTAAAGAAATCTCAATGGCTATTGCATTCATGGAAATGGATCTCATTATATGAAGAACAACATCAAACAAAGTTTATCGCACTCATATCAAATCAGATTTGGAGATACTCAAATACAAAATGAGATAGGTACCTAATTGCTTAAAGATTTCTCCAAAGTGCCAAATAGAAACAGATAGTTCAGCACAGTTGATACCCAATTTTTTCCCTGTATATTTTTTTTTACGCAAAATATCTTTAAAAATAGCATATATATGCATATATAAGTATGTCCAAGAATTTTACTATTTTCCCATAATTTTAAGGTTTTTAAACTGATTTATTTCCCTTTTTCATCCATAAAAATCCAATAATTATTTCCAAAATTATTATTTTTGGTAATACAATTATTGGAATTTTATATTTATGCTAAGATATAGCTAATGTAATTTTTGCATATTTTTTACAAATTTATTTAGTAATTTTTAAGCTAAATTGCATATAATTACAATATTAGCCCTTTTAAGATTCAATTGTGTTTTATATTCATAAAATTAAGTCATGTATTTTTAAATTGTTAATTATATATTATAAATAATATTAGTGCTTTCAATTAGTTTTTAAAAATTTATTTACTATTTTTATTATAAATTAAATGGGAAAAAAGGGCTATTTAACGTATAGCCAAATTTGGATTTCAAATTTAGCCTAAATCAAATAGACCCCAACCCAATTGAACCAGCCCAAATCACCTAACAGACTCCAACCCAATTAAACCAAGCCCAATTCTCAAATCTACCCGACCCAATCTGATTAAATCTTGGTCGTTGATCAATTTTGATCGACGGCCCAGATTCGTTCTTACCTAATTAAGCCCAAACGGCCCCCCAAACCCTCTCATTCCTCACTCAACCGACGCTCTCTTCTATCTCTCTATCTCTGGTTCTCTCTCGAACCTTCCCCCTCCCCTTCAGCTCCGATGAGTCTCACTCACCTTCTCCGGATACCTCCCGGCCTGAATCTATGGTGGTCTCACCACCTACCAGCCTCCCATGGTCCCTACACACCTGTTTGTTGAGGTTTCATGGTTTGAACACGAAGAAGCTTCATCCAGACTTTGTCGATTCAAGTTCTATGGCCATCTCCGGCCTTGCTCCGGCAAGCCATGGCTTGTTTCGAGCCTGGCTTCGATCGCTCCTACTTAGATCAACATCTATCCAAGCCTTTCTCACCGTTTGGGTTCCTCGGAAACCCTAGCTTTTGAGGTTCTCCTATTTTTCATTAGATATGTTCTAGATCCGTGTTTTCCCTAAACTTTTTAAATGATTTCTTTCAAAAATTATGCTTTCAAAAACTTTATCTTTTCGATTTAGGGTTTTGTTGAGATACTTCTCTGATTTTCGTTAAGTTTCTTGTGTGTTTCTTCTAATATGTTTATTATTAATTTCTTCTTATATGTTTCCTCTACTGTGTTCTTACTAGTTCTTCTACTGTGTTTCGCATGTTGTCCTTTTACTATGTTTCTCATGAGTTTCTTTTACTAGAATATGCATGTTAAAGGTCTCAGTTCCTTTTTTTAGATTCCGAAACTTATTTCGTTAATATTTCTGCCTGATTTACTCTTCCTCTCGTCTCTGCACTCGATTTATGGTAAAACCCTAGAACTTGGGGGGTTTATCCGAGTTTGAGAACATTGGCTATGTGATATCATCTTTGAAATTGTCTGATCTCAGAAACCCTAACTATTTCACTTGAGATCTTTGTTTCAATCTCTGTTTCTTTAAGCAATTCTGATTTTTTATTAGAGCTTTTGTATGCTATTTGATACTATCTCTCTTCTACATTGCTGACCTATGTGACTACCTAGTGATTTTGCAATGGCATGGCATTTTTCTTTGCCCTAAATTCAGCTGAGCATGTTTGTGTACTCTTTATACGTGCTGAACTTCCCTCTAAAAATGGCTTTCAATTTTGATTGATTTTAGACTTCCTTGTATAAGTTTGATTGATTTCTTTCCTTGTTTGCTGATCTTCCCTGTTACTCGATTTGAGGCAAAAACTTTCCTTAGCCTATTCATGAGCCAGTAATTTCAAACCTCTGACCCCTTGATTTACTGAATACTGATGGATCCCTAACTTATTTGTGTTTAATCGCGTATTTCAAAATTCTTCCCTTAATTGAAACCCCTATGTATTTACCCCTGATTGCCTACTTTGCACAAGATGTTTAGTTGATTTCTTTCCTTAAATAGTTTTACCGTTTGAGTCTGAATTCCTTAATTAAAGGAAGTCTTGTATTGATTGATTTCTTAATTGATATTCAGTTCCTTAATTGTTTTCTTACCTTGTTTCTGCTGTTCTTCACACTATAAAATACACGACCCTTTTATTGACACAATGACGCACAGAATCACTCACATTCTTTCTGAACCTACACTTACACTAAAGAAAAAAAGTATTCTCTCTTGTTTGCTTATACTGTGGCCTATTACAAGACCTGTTGCTTGCTTTCTCTCTATTGGTTTCTTTGAAAATAGTATGTCCTGATTTAAGTTTTTGCACCACAACAATGTGTTTGTTTACTGCTTTTGTATCCCTGTTTACTGCTTATGTATAGTTCAACACGCATTCTAGCTTATTGATTTCTTTCTGCCTGAATCCCAAACCCCTGCCCCTATGTGTTTAAGCTATGGTTTGAGGCATGGCAATATGCAAGTTATTGTCCATGAATTGAACTTAATCCCCTGGGGATCCTATCCTCTAACAGTATGTGTTCTGACAGGCTTATAGGTGGGCCAGCATGCCCCAATTCTGGGCATGCCTAAAGTCTGCCTTTGCCTAAGCGACAGGCTCTATACAATCCCCTATTCCCCTGAATCCCCTTGTGTGTGCTTATCTGTAGTTGATCCCCTCTTCCCTTTCCCTTTTAGCACTCTATTCTGCACTTGCACACCTTCTTAGTCTTTAAGTTCTGCCCCCATCTTGTGAGCCTTGCCTTGGGACCCTTTGAGTTCCCTCTGAACTTGGACACTTGAGGGCTGGCCCTTCCACACTGCACTCGTCCCAATCTGAAAATACATTTGGGTGTGAGCATTGCCCGGATTCCCTTTAAGCTCTTAGGGAACTTTGACACACTCAAATGGGATAAAGGCTTTGGATCATTGATCTCATGGAGTTGGTTTACCTCATATTTCAGACATGAAGTCTGAATCAGGCTCTCCTTGGTTGTACTTTACTTATACTTTTCTGATGTATTTTTTTACTGTCATTTGGGCTGTAATAATTTGTAATAAACTCTTGGGGATGGCTAGTGAAAAGGGCGGGTAACTATGTATGCCAAAAGGGTAGATACCATGCCTATAGGTATTTTTAATATGCATGCATATAGAAATCATGCCTATAGGTTCTTAAAATAAATTCTGCACTTAAAAATCATGTTCATAGGTTTTCAAACAATTTCTGCATTTAGATATCATGTTCATAGGTTTTCAAACAATTTCTACATTTAGATATCATGTTCATAGGTTTTCAAACAATTTCTGCACTTAGATATGTAATAGGATGCTCATAGGTATTAAAGCAATTCCTACATTTAGATATCATGTTCATAGGTCTTAAATAATTCAGCATCTAGATATCATGTTCATAAGTTTAAAACGATTCTTCTGCATTTTACACCACGTTCAAAATCAACTACGCTTAGAAAGCATGCCTATAGGAACTCCTAATCGAATCTAAGCCGCTTCATTCACGTATGGATATAAAACCAGTAATAAAGGTATTGTCAGTTGCAGAGCTTATAATCAGTTCGTTTAAATCTGGCCTCTCTTTTAATAGTCTGATTCCCACACTTAGCAAGTTTAACGAGTATTTATTCAAACAGTTTATTTCGAGCTTTACTATTTCTGAATTCAGTAGATATCATGCCTATAGGACCCCGTCTTAACACTTAGGCAGGCCATAGGCTAATAATTGAATCTGAACCTGTTCTATTAACTACAACCAGCAGGCAGGCCTGATTTGGGCTTCTTATCTGAATTATGTAATAAATCAGTCTGCCTCAACCTTTAAGTTCTCGCATGTTTAATATTTAATCAGACCTTAACTAGTATGTGTAAGTCATGATAATTATGTGCTTCTTTTTGTTTAAAGGGGGTATACTTGAGCCTTTCCTTGGTATGTGCTTTCCCCCCAACTTGCTATACATGTTTTGTATGTCGCCTTAGAATCTTTTGCCTTTAAAACCACAAATAAGCCTAACATCCCTACCCCCTTAGGATTATTAGTCCTAAATGCCTCCGGGACTGATAGAATTGGGACGGGTAATAGCATGCAATAAGTAAACGAGACCATTCCGTGCTTTAAAACCTTAACGGGGTGGGAATGGTAGATATGGATATGATGACCACGCGATAATGTCACGTGTAGCCTCTCATTGAGGAGTGATTATCGGGCATTGTGTGGGGTGATCCATATTATTAATAAACCTAGGACCCCTCTCCCTTTATTCTTTATTCCTTTCTTTTCAACATTTTAGCTCTTTATTTTTTTTAAAACCCCAGCTCTTTCAAACTTTGCTTACTTTCCAACCTTTATATGATAAAATCCCCTCTTATTTGAGCCCTATTTTTCTATATGCTAATTGTACCCAAATTCACAATAATAGTCTGGCCGGGAACCACACTAGTGGATTCTGAGGGGTGCCTAACACCTTCCCCTTAGAATAATTTCAAGCCCTTACCCAAACTCTGGTTACTCAAATCAATCCTCCTTGGTGTCCTAATGCACCCTAATCATTAGGTGGCGACTCTTTAAATCAAACCCAATTCCCAAAAGGAATGAGTTGTCCTCCCAAATGTCATAAACCGGATTTCGCGAAAAAAAGGGGACACGACAGCATGGCGACTCTGCTGGGGACCTTTTAGGCTTTTACCATTTTAGACCTTTATTGTGAATTTATGCTTCTTCACGCAAGACTATTTGTTTATTTCTTTTAAGCATTCAATTTTCTTTTCGATTGCAAAACTGACTTGTCTCCTTTTTTCTTTTCTTTACTGCTTTCCTTTACTACTGCTTTAAATTATGAAAACTGTTGTATTTACTGCTTTCTTAAACATGCAAATACATGACAACATGCCTTTAATTGTTGCATTATCATGCTCGACATCATATTCCACTCGTGCCAAACAAATACCATAGCAACGCTTATAATGTGTTGTTGCGCTCTTCCTATATCATTACCCCCTAAATTCGGAAAGGCATATTTGCGGTAAAACTAGTCGATCAGCGGTGCCGTCGACAGTTCCGTGCCTTCCCCCCTTGAGTTGTCCGCTCAAGGGTACCAATCTAAAACCCTTTAAGAACCTCACTCTAGTTAACTGTGCATGCATCATGGTCAAACCTAGCTGAGTCAGTTATGTTGTCCACATAATGACTCTTTAAGATAGCCTTGTCCAAAGTCCAGCAGGTTCCCCTGAAACCCAAACAGACATTATCACGTTTGGTGTATTTATTTAGAGAACTAAATGCTTTTATGCCAATTATTGATGTTAAATAGTCGAGTTCGGTGGGGGGAAAGAGCCTAACCTTATTTTCTTGCAGATGATGAGGCATAAAATCCCCAGATTCAGCATGGTTACCAACATCCACCCGAGACTGCTAAGCTGGTGGAAAGATCTTCATTCCAGTAACCAGACTCTTGTCCGAAAATATCTAGGTAGTCTACCCTCCCTCCTAGAAATCCAACCCAACAACAAGATCATCGAAGCTGCTACTCCCTTTTGGGATTGTGAGAGGTCTGTCTTCCGCTTCGGGGAGATTGAAATGACGCCTTTGCTAGAAGAAATAGGAGGATTAGCCGGCTTAGTATAGGAGACTCCAGGCTTATTGATGCCTGAGAACCGCAAGGGTAGGGGTTTCCTCAAAATGATGGGTCTAAAGAAGAATCCAGAACTGACATGCCTCAAAGAATCCTATATCCCTTTCGACTATTTGTACGAGAGGTACGGTCACAGCAAATGCTACCGTACCTATCCTGATGAGTTTGCCATTACCTCATTGGGTCATATCCATCGAAGGGTCTTTGTATTCATGTTCTGTTTTTTGGGGTTGATTGTGTTTCCAATGAAGAAAGCAAGAACCCACACCCGACTAGCCATGGTCACTAAAACTTTAATGGAAGGAATTGGAGGGAAACCATTCAGCATTGTGCCCATGATCGTCGCAGAAATATACCGAGCCCTAGAGAAACGTCAACGAGGAGCTAGTCACTTCGAGGGTTGAAATTTGCTACTTCAGCTGGGGCTCATGGAGCATCTACAAAAGGGTGAATACCGACAAGAGATCCAACGAATTGACTGGGACGATCATATCGCGTTCCATCACCCAAAGCGAATGAATTATATCCCTAATATGTTTGCTCAGCCAGAGGATGCCAAAGGATGGTTCGAGTTATTTGATAATCTGACCGAGGAGCAAGTACAATGAATGTTCGAATGGTTTCTAACTGGAGAATTCATCGCCCGATCCCGAGACGCACCTTTTCTTATATTGATCGGTCTGAGAGGAACATACCCTTACGTCCCTCTCCGAGTTATGAGGCAAGCTGGTAGGAAGCAGGTTGTACCCAGGGTCGACAAGATAAGTCACTTCCGGGCTGACTTCCAGGATGATGATAGCCCTTACAATTGCCAAGCTCAGCATATGTGGCACTGCAAGATCGTCATGGGAAGGGATACTATCGAACCAGATCGATACCATACCGGTTGTACTCCTTACTATTCCGGCTGGTTGGAGGATAATCATGATGGTTTAGGTCAACCTGGGTTCATTTGAGGTCACAGGATCATAGATGAAAAGGCCGAGGCACAGGTTAAATACAATCAACTACGCAAGAGAATCCGAGAATGCGAAAGTGAGCACCGTGAGATATAAGAAGCCAATCAAAGTTAATTGAGGAATGGAAGGACATGGCCGTCAATGCCAACAAGTGACTAGGATACCTGGAGCGAGGCATAGTGGAGCTGGAAAGAAGGTTTCTTAAAAGGGTCGAAGACTGTCAGAATGCTGAGGGTAACAAAGGCGGACATTTAGCCAGAGCCTACCTGCTGCTAGGACTTTGCGAGCTGGGGATGTTGTTCGAAGGAGCCAAGGATGCCGAGTCTGGGGAAGGTCCTTCAGGGACCAAGTAGATAGGAGTTTATCTTTTCGCTATGTAATAAGGCCAATGACCATTAGTGACTTTATTTTTCCTGTTATTTAGTGCCGATTGTTGGGATTCGTCTTATTTTCTATCAATAAAATGAGGCATTTAGCATTCCAAGTTCTCCAAATCAACTTGTCGCTAGGCCTACCTCGGGCACACGGAGGTCCCCAAATAAGGACGCGATTTACATTTCCGCATTATGTGTTTAAATATTGCATCGATTTTTCATGAACCTCACTAAATTGTTACCTTTTTGTTTTTACTTTTGTTTATTATTCCCCTCCCCAAAGGTTAGTTCGAGCACTCTAGCAACATCATCCTATTCCACAAGATCCAAGGGCCCTCCACCCACTTCTCCTCTCAGCCCCGTAATAAACAAGAACAAAGGGAAGATAAAAGATTTGAACAACACCAGGAAGGAAAACTCAACCGAACGGGTAGAGGTCACTCACGGTCATGGTGCTTTGGTTCCTAAGCAGAATGCCTCCCAACTGGAGCAAAAGCTGCTGAAATTTCAGGAAGAACTTGATCAAGTCCGGAATTTGGCGAATCTGTCATTTTCCCTCACTACTCCAGATATCAACTTCCCAAATACTCAGAACCCCACACCTCCACAGAGTCTCCCAAAGCAACAGAACCACACCACTCCTCACCACCACTGCAACACCTGCCATACTTCCAATAATATCGCGCTGCTCATCCCAGAACCACAAAACTCCACAAATGATCACTGCCACACCCACCATAACACCCCATCTATGTGGAGACTGTGTCGCACTCCACCCCACCCATCTCAAACATATCCGAGCCTGATGATAAAGATTTGATTATCAAGAACTTGGCTTAAGAACATAAGAAGTCGACTAGCAGAATTTAGGGCGCTGAAGGAATAAAGGGAATTGAAGGGCTGAACTACGAAGATCTTTGCATACAACCCGATGTCGAACTGCCTGAGGGGTACAAACCTCCCATATTCGAGATGTTTGATGGTACAGGGGATCCGAGGGTCCACTTGAGAACATACAGTGACAAGCTGGTCGGCGTGGGAAAAGACGAGAAAATCCGCATGAAGCTTTTCATGAGGAGCCTGAAGGGAGATGCTTTGTCTTGGTACATTAGTCAAGATCCAAAAAAGTGGCCGAACTGGGTAAGCATGGCGTCCGATTTTATGGACAGGTTCAGGTTCAACACGGAGAATGCGCTGGATGTATTCTACATTGAAAATCTAAAGAAGAAGCCCACAATAAACCTTCTGCGAGTATGGTACTCGTTGGAG
Organism: Nicotiana attenuata; assembly: GCF_001879085.1. Taxonomy (NCBI): domain Eukaryota; kingdom Viridiplantae; phylum Streptophyta; class Magnoliopsida; order Solanales; family Solanaceae; genus Nicotiana; species Nicotiana attenuata. The sequence goes on from NC_031997.1 coordinate 28,299,966, forward strand.
GTCCGAAGCAGCTATGGTTTGACCTGCCTTAGAAGGAGAACAGATGAACAAATTCTTCGTTCGGGCCCAAGACCCACAATATTATGAGAGGTTGATGATGATCGAGGGCCACAAATTTTCTGACATTATCAAGCTAGGGGAAAGAATCGAAGAGGGCATCAAAAGCGGTATGGTTACTAATTTCGAGGCTTTACAAGCTACAAACAAGGCCTTACAGTTAGGCGGTGTGTCCAAGAAAAAGGACGTAGGAGCCGTAATGGTGGCACAGAGAACCAAATCTCCCGTTAAACCTACCCAATGCCTCCACTCACATATCAGCATACTCCAAACTACCAAGCACCCTCACCCTCTTACCAAGCTCCACCATTCACCTATCAATCACCTCCCACATATCAGCCCACTTCACCCAAATATTCCCAACCAGCAAATGTTTACCAAGCCTACAACACTCAACTACCAGTCCCCTCCTCCATGCCAAAACTTCCCTAGACCCCGACCAAACTTTGACCGGAGACCCCCAAAACAGTATACAACTATTGCTGAACCTATCAACCAATTGTATGAAAGACTCAAAACTGCTGGTTACGTTACCCCTATCCCTGCTGCTCTTGAGAACCCTTCTCAGTGGATTAATCCAAATAAATCCTGTGCATAACATTCGGGCATGAAAGGACACACCATTGACGAATGCCGTTCTCTGAAGGATAAGATCCAGACTCTAATTGACAACAAGATTATTGTGGCAAAGGAACCTGCTCCAAATGTCCGCAATAACCCTCTGCCAGACCACAAGGGTGGAGGCGTTCACATGATTGAAATAAACGATGACTGGGACCCCAAGGGATCGATCGGTTTGATCACAGAAAGTGACGATCCAAAGAAGCCAATAGTCACCCTTAATCCGATTGTAGTCCAGATTCAACCCTCTCGGGACACCGAGATAAATATGTCCATGCCACTTGAGTTTGATGCATCATCATCTGCAAAGACGCCAACACCGATTGAGGTCAAATTCATGTCTCCGACAAAGGCACCTACACCATTCGAAGTTGCAGTTCTACCGCCCAAGGTGCAGGCTCCGTTCGGGGTAAAGATAGCCACGCCAATTCTAGTGGCAATGTCAGCCATAACAACCTTCCATACAAAGGCTATACCATGGGACTACACAGCTGAGGCAAGAAGGAAAGGAAAAGTTATGTTCGGGGAAGCTGTTGCGGCACAGGGTATGACGAGAACTGGTAGGGTTTATACCCCGAAACATTTGGCTGAGTCAAGCAAGCAGGCCTCTAGTCGGCCAACCATCACCGAGACCGGGCCCGACGATCTCTGGAGAAAGATACAAGCCAAGGAATACTCGGTCATTGATCAGCTGAACAAAACATCGGTGCAAATTTCTATCCTTGCTTTGCTATAGAACTCCGATGCGCACAAATATGCCGTATTAAGAGTGCTGAGTGAGGCGTATGTACCAAGCAACATCACCGGCAGGGAGATGGCTAGCATGGTAGGCCAGGTATTGGAAAGTCACAAGATCACTTTTCATGAAAATGAGCTACCACCAGAAGGGTTGAGTCACAACAAGGCGTTGCACATCACCGTGCAATGCGAAGATTATTTTGTCACCAGAGTCCTGATTGATGGGGGATCCAGCCTCAACATTTGTCCGTTGGTAACACTCAGGACGTTGGGTAAGGGACTGCACGAGATCAAAGACGGGGCCATAAACGTCAAAGCTTTCGACGGTTCCCAAAGGTCCACCATTGGGGAAATTAGCCTATGTTTACAAATGGGGCCTACTTGGTTTGATGTTGACTTTCAAGTGATAGACGTGCTGGCATCTTACAATCTGCTGTTAGGACGACCCTGGATTCATGCTGCTGGGGTCGTAGCATCAACACTACATCAGGCGGTGAAGTTTTAGTGGAATCACCAAGAGGTAATCATACACGGTGATGTTAGTAATCCCATATACAGTCGCCAAACCATCCCAACAATCGGAGGCAGAAGAAAGATAGGTGGGGAGACTTATCACCACATCGAGCGGGTCAACGTCGTTGATAAAGACAAATGGTGGGACAACAAAATTGAAAGCATATTGAACTGGAGCGGATACGAACCTGGCAAGGGACTTGGCAAGAACCTCCAAGGAATCGCTAAGCCTATCAAACTCAAGAAACATTGCACCGCCATTGGATTGGGATATGAGTATACTTGGGAGGAATTCAACCACTGGTCGCCACCATGGCGCGGTCCTTACTATCCATTTGATCAGCCAATACCATGCTTGGAACAGACTTTCCAACCGGGTGAAGTTATCTATGGGTCAGAAGAAGGGGAAGCACTGGCAGTGATGAGGAATTTGTTCCTGGAAGACAATGATATGGATTGTTGTGTCATTCTCGAGGAGGAGAGGGAGGAAGGCCCTTCCATACAGACAGTAAGCAGAGGAGCATGCCTCAATAATTGGACCATCAGAACCACCAGAGCCCGGCGAGCCTCGGGGTAGCAAGGCTGAACAAGCATCATGAACTATCTTTTATTTTTACTAGTTGACTTTCCTTTCACATTTTAAATTTCGCAATAAGATGTTCAATGTTCAAAACAATTATGTAATTTATCAAAGCATTTCAATTTTCCTTATAAATCAATACTCTTATTATTTTTCTCATTACTTTGCTTATACAGCATTACTATTACTTGTCTTGATGAACCAATGACTGTGATATGCAATGAGACAATGCAACGAACCGATATAGATTCAGAGGAAGATGACATACGGAAGAGATTGTTATGGAGGTTGAGAATTTTGAAAACAGGCTGAAGTCCAAGCTGGACGAGACTGAGATTGTTAACCTGGGAGAAGAAGAGAATGTCAAAGAAACACGGATCATTGTTCACTTATCACCGTCAGAAAAGGAAAAGTACACATAATTTCTAAGAGAATATGAGGACATATTCTCCTGTTCGTACGATGACATGACTGGTCTGAGTATATCTATTGTGGCACACAAACTGCCAAATGATCCGGCTTGTCCACCGGTAAAACAGAAGCTCAGAAAGTTCAAGCCAGACATGAGTCTGAAAATCAAGGAAGAAGTCACCAAGCAGGTCAAAGCCAAAGTTCTCAGGGTAGTGGAATATCCAACATGGTTAGCTAACATTGTGCCAGTGCCAAAGAAGGATGGAAAGGTTAGAGTCTGTGTCGACTATCGGGATCTCAACCGGGCCAGTCCGAAAGACGATTTCCCCTTACCAAACATACACATCCTGATGGACAATTGCGCCAAGCATGAATTGCAATCATTTGTGGATTGTTTCGCTGGTTATCATCAGATCTGGACGGATGAAGAAGATGCTGAGATAACGGCTTTCATTACGCCGTGGGGAATGTACTGCTACAAGATGATGTCGTTTGATTTGAAAAATGTGGGGGCCACCTACTTGAGGGCTATGACCACCATTTTTCATGATATGATACACAAGGAGATAGAGGTGTACGTAGACGACGTCATCATTACGTCACAGAAGGCCACCGATCACATGGAAGTCTTGAGGAAGTTCTTCAACAGATTGCGGAGATAGAACCTAAAGCTGAATCCCGCAAAATGTGCATTTGGGGTTCCTGCCAGGAAATTGCTTGGGTTTATTGTGAGTCGCCGGGGAATAGAACTGGATCCATCAAAGGTCAAGGCTATTCAGGAACTTTCACCGCCAAAGAACAAGAAGGACGTGATGAGCTTCTTAGGGAGACTCAACTACATCAGCCAGTTCATGGCACAATCTACGGTCATCTGTGAGCCGATCTTCAAGATGTTGAAGAAGGATGCCGCTACAAAATGGACGGATGACTGCCAGAAAGCTTTTGACAGAATCAAGGAATATATATCAACACCACCAGTTTTGGTCCCGCGGGAGCCGGGTAGACCTCTACTACTCTACATCGCAGTGCTAGATGGTGCCTTCGGTTGCGTCCTGGGGAAGCATGATGAATCAGGGAGGAAGGAAGAAGCCATTTACTATCTCAGCAAGAAGTTCACTCCGTATGAGGCCCGATATTCTCTTTTGGAACACATCTGCTGTGCTCTAACTTGGGTGGCCCAGAAGTTGAGGCATTATTTCTATGCATACACTGCATATCTCATATCAACGATGGATCCTTTGAAGTACATCTTCCAGAAGCCCATGCCCACTGGCAAGCTAGCCAAGTGGCAAATCCTGTTGAGTGAATTTGACATTGTCTACGTAACTCAAAAAGCAATCAAGGGACAGGCACTAGCAGATCATCTTCCCGAAAACCCCGTGGATGGAGAATACGAACCCTTAAAGACGTATTTCCCTAATGAAGAGGTATCATTCATAGGAGAAGACATTGCAGAATCCTATGATGGGTGGAGAATGTTTTTCAATGGAGCAGCAAATTTCAAAGGAGTTAGCATAGGAGCGGTCCTAGTATCAGAAACTGGTCAACATTATCCGGTATCCTCCAAACTCAGGTTCCCCTGCACAAACAATATGGCCGAGTATGAAGCCTGCATCCTAAGGCTAAAGATGGCCATTAACATGAAAATTCAGGAGTTATTAGTAATTGGAGATTCAGACTTACTCATACATCAGGTCCGAGAAGAATGGGCAACCAAGAACTCTAAGTTACTCCTGTATCTGCATCACGTATAGGAATTGAGAAAGAGGTTCACAAAGACTGTATTCCGACATGTTCCCAAAATCCAGAATGAATTCGTCGATGCATTGGCTACCTTGTCATCAATGATACAACATCCAGACAAAAGCTTCATTGATCCCATTCCAGTAAAGATCCATGATCAGCCAGCCTAGTGTGCCCATGTCAAGGAAGAGGCGGACGGAAAGCCTTGGTTTCATGATATCAAGGAATATTTAGCAAAGGGAGAATACCCAGGGTTTGCAAATCCTATTCAGAAGTGCACACTTCGGAGGCTGTCCAATAACTTCTTTTACAGTAGAGGAATCCTGTATAGGAGGATTCCTGATTTGGGATTACTCAAGTGTGTCGACGTAGAGGAAGCATCCAAGCTGCTAGAAGAAATCCATGCTGGGACCTGTGGTCCACATATGAACAGCTTTATTTTAGACAAGAAGATACTCTGGGCTGGTTACTTTTGGATGACTACGGAAACAGACTGCATCCAGTATGTCCGAAAATGCCACCATTGTCAAATACATGCAGACATTATGAAGGTGCCTCCCAATGAGCTTAATGCAACAAGCTCACCATGGCCTTTCACCGCCTGGGAAATGGATGTCATTGGACCAATCGAGCCTGCCGCTTCCAACGGGCACAGATTCATCCTAGTGGCAATTGACTATTTCACCAAATGGGTCGAAGCAACATCTTATAGAGCAATAACTAAGAAGGTCGTGGCAGACTTCGTCCGCGACCGTATTGTTTGTCGATTCGGTATTCCAAAATCAATCATCACTGATAATGGCTCCAACCTCAACAGTGACTTAATGAAAGCCATGTGTGAAACCTTCAGGATGAAACACAAGAATTCTACAGCCTACAGGCCTCAAATGAACGGAGCTGTAGAAGCCGCCAATAAGAACATTAAGAAGATACTGAGGAAAATGGTAGAGAAGCATAAGCAGTGGCATGAGAAGCTATCATTTGCTTTATTGGGGTATCGCACCACAGTCCGCACATCAACTGGGGCAACCCCCTATATGCTGGTTTATGGTACAGAAGCCATCATTCCAGCCGAAGTAGAAATTCCTTCCTTAAGAATCATACAGGTGGTTGTGCTTGACGATGCAGAATGGGTGAAGAGTCGTTACGAGCAGTTAGCTCTCATACATGGAAAAAGAATGAATGCAGTTTGCCACGATCAGCTATATCAGAACAGGATGTCCAGAGCCTTCAACAAAAGAGTCAAGCCGAGACAGTTCACACTGAGACAGCTGATATTAAAGAAAATCTTCCCGCGTCAAGATGAAGCCAAAGGGAAATTCTCTCCCAACTGGCAAGATCCATATATGGTTCACCGAGTTCTGACAGGAGAAGCCCTTATACTTGCAGAAATGGACGGAGAAGTTTGGCCAAAACCAATCAATTCATATGTAGTCAAGCGCTACTATGTGTAATCTTATGCTTTCCTATATGATGTAATTGAACTACGTCTGACCTGATTCCCGTTTAAGAGGGGATACGTAGGCAGCCTTATGGGTTCGGACACAATTAAATGAAATTTTCATTTCTCCCCGAAATTGGAAACTGGGCAGAATTTTGAGGAGGACCCTCAAAATTCTGAAGTAATTTCAGCCGATCATCGCGAGCAGCCGCCAGAAGCGTCAACCCATTAAACTAGGGCAGAATTTTGAGGAGGACCCTCAAAATTTTGTAGCAAGAGAGGTCGCAATGTCTTGAGCCGCGTCACAGTCGTCGGTTCATCTAAAAGTTGTTTCTTAAATATATACTTATCTCATATTTTTTTTTACAAATTCATGCATGCTTATTATCGAAATCGCCCTGTTCAGCAACTCTACCCCCCACCCCCCCCTCCAATGATACCTACCGTATCACCAGATCAAAGTCGAACGGGTCGAATGAGGCCAGCAGGGATGCGAACTAACCTCCCCTCCGCAAAACTCATGATTTTTCTTTGAATACAGACACTTGGATTGCGAAAGCATCTGACATACTATGCACTCACGAGACGAACGTTGTTCAAGAATACGGCTCTCAGAATTATTACATTTACCACCATCTGCTATCCACGCACGCCGGCGATATTCCCTCTATCGCAATGTCCCCAGCAGTCACAATATCGCAACCTGCTATCAGCTAAGAAAACTCTATTACCATTTTCCATTTTATTTGTATTTTTGCATTGCATAAGGCTATCATTCTGCCTTCCGAGACTAAACACTGTCTCCATCTGCATTTTCTGAATTGCATAAGGCTACCATTCTGCCTTCCGAGACTAAACACTGTCTCCATATGCATTTTCAAGGCTATCATTCTCCCTTCCGAGACTAAACACTGTCTCCATCTGCATTTTTTGCATTGCATAAGGCTACCATTCTGCCTTCTGAGACTAAACACTGTCTCCATCTGTATTTTCTGCTCTAAAAAATCGCCACTTTATTTACATTTGCATGGCTGAAAGATCGCCACGTTATTTACGCTTGCACGGCTGAAAGATCGCTACCTATTGCATTTCATGGGCTGAAATATCGCCACTTCATTTAAACTTGCATGGCTGAAAGATCGCCGCATTATTTTACATTTGCATGGCTGAAAGATCGTCGCTTTATTCCGCATGGCTGAAATATCGCCACTTCATTGAATTTCATGGTCTGAAATATCGCCAAATACCGCATTTCATGGGCTGAAAGATCGCCAAATTATCTGAGGGCATCATTGTTCGGAGGCACCATTTGCATAGCCCGAGAACACCATGTCATGGCCTGAGGATCCCTTTACTCTTTTGCATATTATTATTCAAAGGAATCATGGTTCGGAGGCATCATTCTCATAGCTCGAGAGCATCATTTCATGGCCTATGAATCCTTTATTATATGCACCATAGCCCAGGACATCATGGTCTGAGGACGTTATCCTAACCGTCCAAAGATAGCATTCATGGTCCGACGGGAACTTGCATCATGTTTAAGTTTACGCACAATATACGCCTGTATTGCTTATTTGTAGGTAAACCGGCGAGCAACGGCTATCTCAGCAGGAGCGATCCCGCTTCTTCAAACCATTTCGTTCGGTCAAAATTGGTCATCATATCTTTACCCGACAACTCTTTTATCCTTCCCGGGTAAAGATGGACAGTTGTTGATACCCAATTATTCCCCATATATTTTTTATATGCAAAATATCTTTAAAAATAGCATATAAATATATATGCATATATAAGTATGTCCAAGCATTTTACTATTTTTCCCATAATTTTTAAGGTTTTTAAACTGATTTATTTCCCTTTTTCATCCAAAAAAAAACCCAATAATTATTTCCAAAATTATTATTTTGGTAATTCAATTATTGGAATTTTATTTTTATGCTAAGATATAGCTAAGGTAATTTTTGCATATTTTTTACAAATTTATTTAGTATTTTTAAGCTAAATTGCATATAATTGCAATATTAGCCCTTTTAAGATTTAATTGTGTTTTATATTCATAAAATTAAGTCCTATATTTTTAAATTGTTAACTATATATTATATATCATTTTAGTGCTTTCAATTAGTTTTCAGAAATTTATTTACTATTTTTTTATAAATTAAATGGGGAAAAAGGGCTATTTAACGTATAGCCAAATTTGGCTTTCAAATTTAGCCTAAACCAAACATACCCCAACCCAATTGAACCAGCCAAAATCACCTAACAGACCCCAATCCAATTAAACCAAGCCCAATTCTCAAATCTACCCGACCCAATCTGATTAAATCTTGGCCATTGATCAATTTTGATCGACGGCCAAGATTCGTTCTTACCTAATTAAGACCAAACGACCCCCCCAACCCTCTCATTCCTCACTCAACCGACCCTCTCTTCTATCTCTCTATATCTGGTTCTCTCTAGAACCTTTCCCCTCCCCTTCAGCTCCGATGAGTCTCACTCACCTTCTCCGGCCACCTCCTAGCCTGAATCTATGGTGGTCTCACCACCTACCAACCTCCCATGGTCCCTACACACCTGTTTGTTGAGGTTTCATGGTCTAAACACGAAGAAGCTTCATCCAGACTTTGTCGATTCAAGTTCTATAGCCATCTCCGGCCTTGCTCCGGCAAGCCACGGCTTGTTTCGAGCCTGGCTTCGACCCCTCCTGCTTAGATCAACATCTATCCAAGCCTTTCTCACCGTTTGGGTTCCTCGGAAACCCTAGCTTTTGAGGTTCTCCTATTTTTCTTTAGATCTATTCTAGATCCGTGTTTTCCCTAAACTTTTTAAACGATTTCTTTCAAAAATTATGCTTTCAAAAACTTTATCTTTCCGATTTAGGGTTTTGTTGAGATACTTCTCTGATTTTCGTTAAGTTTCTTGTGTGTTTCTTCTAATATGTTTATTATTAATTTCTTCTTATATGTTTTCTCTAGTGTGTTCTTACTAGTTCTTCTGCTGTGTTTCGCATGTTGTACTTTTACTATATTTCTCATGAGTTTCTTTTACTAGAAGATGCATGTTAAAGGTCTGAGTTCCTTTTTTTTAGATTCCTGTACTTATTTCGTTAATATTTCTGCCTGATTTACTTGTCCTCTCATATCTGCACTCGATTGATGGTAAAACCCTAGAACTTGGGGGGTTCATCCGAGATTAAGAACATTGGCTATGTGATATCATCTTTGATATTGTCTGATCTCAGAAACCCTAAATATTTTGAGTCTCTGAACTCGTTGTTCAACTGAGTCTTGAGATCTTTGTTTCAAACTCTGTTTCTTCAAGCAATTCTGATTTTTCATTTAGACCTTTTGTATGTTATTTGATACTATCTCTCTTCTACATTGCTGACCTATGTGACTACCTACTGATTTTGCAATGGCGTGACATTTTTCTTTGCCCTAAATTCAGCTTAGCATGTTTGTGCACTCTTTATATGTGCTGAACTTCCCTCTAAAAATGGCTTTCAATTTTGATTGATTTCAAACATCCTTGTATAAGTTTGATTGATTTCTTTCCTTGTTTGCTGATCTCCCCTATTACTCGACTTGAGTCAAAAAAATTCCTTAGCCTATTCATGAGCCAGTAATTTCAAACCTCTGACCCCTTGATTTAGTGAATACTGATGGATCCTTACCTTATTTGTTTTAACCGTGTATTTCAAAATTCTTCCCTTAATTGAAACCCCTATGTATTTACCCTTGATTTCCTACTTTGCACAAGAGTTTTAGTTGATTTCTTTCCTTAAATTGTTTTACCGTTTGAGTCTGAATTCCTTAATTAAAGGAAGACTTGTATTGATTGATATTTTAATTGATATTCAGTTCCTTAATTGTTTTCTTACCTTGTTTCTGCCTGTTCTTCACACTATAAATACACGACCCTTTCATTGACACAATGACGCACAAAATCACTCACAATCTTTCTGAACTTACACATACACTAATGAAAAAAAAAGTTTTCTCTCTTGTTTACTTATACTGTGGCCTATTACAAGACTTGTTGCTTGCTTTCTCTCTATTGGTTTCTTTGAAACTGGTATGTCCTGATTTAAGTTTCAGCACCACAACCATGTGTTTGTTTACTGCTTTTGTATCCCTGTTTACTGCTTATGTATAGTTCAACACAAATTCTAGCTTATTGATTTCTTTCTACCTGAATCCCAAACCCCTACCCCCTATGTGTTTAAGCTATGGTTTGAGGCATGGCAATATGCAAGTTATTGTCCATGAATTGAACTTGATCACCTGGGGATCCTAGCCTCTAACAGTATGTGTTCTGACAGGCTTATAGGTGTGCCAGCACTCCCCATCGCTGGGCATGCCTAAAGTCTGTCTTTGCCTAAGCGACAGGCTTTTTACAATCCCCTATTCCCCTGAATCCCCTTGTGTGTGCTTATCTGTATTTGATCCCCTCTTCCTTTTTCCTTTTAGCACTCTATTCTACACTTTCACACCTTCGTAGTCTTCAAGTTCTGCCCCCCCTCTTGTGAGCCTTGCCTTGGGACCCTTTGAGTTCCCTTTGAACTTGGACACTTAAGGGCTGGCCCTTCCACACTGCACTCGTCCCAATCTGATAATACATTTGGGTGTGAGCATTGCCCGGAGTCCCTTTGAGGCTCTTAAGGAACTTTGACACACTCAAATGGGAGAAAGGCTTTGGATCATTGATCTCATGGAGTTGGTTTACCTCATATTTCAGACATGAAGTCTGAATCAGGCTCTCCTTGGTTGTACTTTATTTATACTTTTCTGATGTATTTTTTTACTTTAATTTGGGCTATAATAATTTGTAATAAAGTCTTGGGGATGGCTAGTGAAAAAGGCGGGTAACTATGTATGCTAAAAGGGTATACCATGCCTATAAGTATCTTTAATATGCATGCATATAGAAATCATGCCTATAGGTTCTTAAAATAAATTCTGCACTTAGAAATCATGTTCATAGGTTTTCAAACAATTTCTGCATTTAGATATCATGTTCATAGGTTTTCAAACAATTTCTGCATTTAGATATCACGTTCATAGGTTTCCAAACAATTTCTGCATTTAGATATCGTGTTCATAGGTTTTCGAACAATTTCTGCACTTAGATATCATGTTCATAGGTTTTAAAGCAATTCCTACATTTAGATATCATGTTCATAGGTCTTAAACAATTCAACATCTAGATATCATGTTCATAAGTTTGAAACGAGTCTTCTGCATTTTACACCACGTTCAAAATCAACTACACTTAGAAAGCATGCCTATAGGAACTCCTAATCGAATTTGAGCCGCTTCATTCACATATGGATATAAAACCCGTAATAAGGGTATTGTCAGCTGCAGAGCTTATAATCAGTTCGTTTAAATCTGGCCTCTCTTTTAATAATCTAATTCCCACACTTAGCAAGTTTAACGAGTATGCATTCAAACAGTTTATTTCAAGCTTTACTATTTCTGAATTCAGTAGATATCATGCCTATAGGACCCCGTCTTAACACTTAGGCAAGCCATAGGCTTGTAATTGAATTTGAACCTGTTCTATTAACTACAACCAGCAGGCAGGCCTGATTTGGGCTTCTTATCTGAATTATGTAATAAATCAGTCTGCCTCAACCTGTAAGTTCTCGCATGTTTAATATTTAATCAGACCTTAACTAGTATGTGTAAGTCATGCTAATTATGTGCTTCTTTTTGCTTAAAGGGGGTATACTTGAGCCTTTGCTTGTTATGTGCTTTCCCCCCAACTTGCTATACATGTTTTGTATGTCGCCTTAGAATCTTTCGCCTTTAAAAGCACAAATAGGCCTAACATCCCTACCCCTTTAGGATTAGTAGTCCTAAATGCCCCGGGGACTGATAGGATTGGGACGGGTAATAGCATGCAATAAGTAAACGAGACCATTCCGCGCTTTATAACCTTAACGGGGTGGGAAGGGTAGATATGGATATGATGACCACGCGATAATGTCACGTGTAGCCCCTCATTGAGGAGTGATTACTAGGCATTGTGTGAGGTGATCCATATTATTAATAAACCTAGGACCCCTCTCCCTTTATTCTTTATTCCTTTCTTTTCAACATTCTAACTCTTTATTTTTTTTTTAAGAAAAACCAGCTCTTTCAAACTTTGCTTACTTTCCAACCTTTATGTGATAAAATCCCGTCTTATTTGAGCGCTATTTGTCTATATGCTAATTGTATCCAAATTCACAATAATAGTTGTTGATACCCAAATTTTTCCTGTATATTTTTATATGCAAAATACTTTCAAAATAGCATATGTATGCGTATATAAGTATGTCCAAATGTTTGATTATTTTTTTCTAATTTTTAAAAGATTTTTTAAATTAATTTATTGCCCTATTTTATCAATAAAAATCAATAATTATTCCCCAAATTATCATTTTGGTGATTCATTTATGGTATTTTCATATTTATACAAAAATATAGCTAAGGTAATTTTTGCACATTTTTTACAAATTTATTTAGTATTTTAAAGCTAAATTGCATATAATTGCAATATTAGCCTATTTTTAAGAATTAACTGCGTTTGTAATTACAAAATTGATTCCAGTATTCATTATTTAATATTTATATATTATTAATCAATTTAGCACCTTTAATTTGTTTCCAGAAATTATTTTACTATTATTATAAAATAAAAAGGGGAAAAGTGGCTATTTAAACACTAGCCCTACTTATTTTAATTTTAGCCTAAATCAGCCCCCCAATTAAACCCAATTTCAATCCCAAATTGCCCGGCCCAATTCTTAATTTACTACTCAATTAAATACAACCCGCCCGGCTCCCCGTTTAATCCAGGCCGTTGATCAAAATGATCAACGACCACGCTTCATTCTTTCTTTTTTAATTTGCCAACCCCCCTTAACCCTAATCATTTTCACCAACCCGCCGCCTCTGAAACCCTCCACTCTCTCAAACTCTCTCGAACCTTCTCCGAACCCTAGCCGCCTCCTACCACCTCTGCCCTGAAATCCACCGGAATCTATGGCCTCCAAGGCTACGAGAGTCCTACACCGGCCTCCTATGGTTCCTACGTGCATGATCTTTGAAGATTCAAGGCCTGATCTTGAAGGTTCATACCCAGACCTCTGTCGATTTGGAGTTCCATGGTCATCTCCGGCGTTGCTCCGGCGTACCATGGTCGTTTAAGCCTGATTCTGACCTCTCCGACTCAGATTGGTGACCTTTCAAAGCCTTTCTCATCTCTAGGGTTCTTCTGAAACCCTAACCCTTCGAGGTTTTCTCCGATTTCTTTAGATCCGTTGTGTATCTACGCTTTCCCTGAGTTTTCAAACAATTTTCCTAACTTTTCTTTCAAAAGATTACTTTTAAAATCTTTCTTTTTCCGATTAGGGTTTTCTGGAAAATGTTTAAGTGTTTCTCTGACTCTCTTTCCCTTTTCTTTTGTGTGTATTTGCCTCTACTGTGCTCCTATGTTTTTCTTCTACCACGTTCTTGTATGTTCTTCTACTGCATTTTTATACCCCGTTCTTGTATGTTCTTTTACTGTGTTTTCTATATTATGTTCTCGTACGCTTTTCTACCATGTTCTGGTATGTTTCACCTACTATATTTTTCTACTGTGTTCTTAAGTGTTTTGCTATTTTCCTTCTACTGAACCTTGTTTGAGTTTCTTCTAAAAGATCCTCTTAAGCATGCTTTCCTACTGTTCTTAAAAGTCTTTTCTCATTATGCTTCGAATTAGTTTCTTCCACTCTATTTGCTTCGAACCATTCTACTGTGTTTGCATGTTACTTTGCTATCATGTTTCTCATGAGTTTTGCTGCTGAAAGAAGCATGTTAGAAGTTTCAGTTCTTTTATTGAAACCCATAAACATGTTTTCGATTCAATTTCTTGCCCTCTCATCTTTGCCTCGTTATTTTCTTGAACTAGGGTTTTTATTTTAGAACCCCTAACTCATTCAGACTAACTTCGAGTTTGGACATCCGTGTTTGCATATGATTCTGGATTTTTACTAAACTCTTCTACATTGGATTTTCTATTGATGACATGACAATTTTCTTTCATGCTTAACACGTTCGTATGCTCCTTATATATGAGGAGCTTCCCTTTAAAGTGGTTTTCAAACTTGTGATTAATTCAGAATCCCTTCTAAATAGGTCTAATTGATTCCCTTTCCATTGTTTGGTGATTTCCCTTAAGTTAAAAACCTTTCCCATCTTTTGACTCGGTTCATTCATACAAATCTCAGACCTTGTAATGTACTGGCTGTTAATTGATTTCCTTACCTTATTTGTACAAACCGTGTACTTCAAAACCTTGTCCTTAAATAACCTTTTTATGTATGTGCCCTTAATTGCATGTTCTGCACAAAGTGTTTATTCAATTTCTTTCCTTAATTGGTTTTCACCTGTTTGAATCTGAATCCCTTAATTAAAGGAAGTCTTGTGTAATTGATTGACATCAGTTTTTCAACTATTTTCTTACCTTATTTCTGCCTGTTTTTTACACCATAAGAGGCACGACCCTCTTTCACAAACACACGATTAAAATCGTTCACTACATACTTCACAATCCTTCTGAACTCTCACTTACACATAATAGCACTCTCTCTTCTTGTCTGCACTGTGGCTTTTACAAGACTACTGCATTTTCTCTATTTGTTTCTTTGAAACTGGTATGTCCTAATTTAAGCTTCAGCATCATCACAATATGTTTATTTACAGCTTTTGTATCCATGTCTACTTTACTGCTTCTGCGGAGTTAAATGTTTAGACTAGCATGTTGATCTCTTTTTATTTCTGCTATGAATCCTTGATCCCCTACCCTATTACCCCTATGTGTTTGTGAGTTGTGACTTAAGGCATGGCAATGTGAGTTGTTGCCCATGAATTAAGTTTGAACCAATGGAGTCTTAACCTCTATATAAACAGGCTGGAGGGTGTGCCAGCATATCCCATTGCTGGGTGTGCCCCATCAGCCTGCTTTTCTTTTGCTCTTGCAAACTCCCCCATTCCCTATCCCCTGTGTGTATTAATGTGAATTGCTTCCCTCTTCATTTCCCCTTTCAGAATTCAAATTCTACTCTTACACTCTCTCTTAGTTTCTAAGTTCTGCCCGCTCCTGTGAGCCTTGCCTTGGGACCTTGAGTTCCCTCTGAACTTGGACACTTGAGGGCTTGCCTTTCCACACTGCACTATGTCTTAATATGTTAATGCATTTGGGTGTAAGCACTTCCCGGAGTTCATGTGAGGCTCTTAGGGAACTCTGACACACCTCAAATGAGAGAAAGGCTTTAAAATCCGATCTTTTGGAGTTGGTTTACTTCATACTTCAGACAGGAAGTCTGAATCAGGCTCTCCTTGGTTGTACTTTTAAGTTCTGATGTATTTTCTTTACTTTGTTTCCTTTTTGTGGGCTGTAATAACTTTGCAATGAAACTCTCGGGGATGGCTAGTGAAAAAAGGAAGGGTAACCATGTATGCAAAGGGTAGATACCATGTCTATAGGCATCCTGCACTCTCATATGTAGATAACCTGCCTATAGGAATTTCTGGTTTCTGCACTCTCAGATGTAGATATCATGTCTATAGGAATTTCTGCATTCCCAAATGTAGATAACCTGCCTATAGGAATTTCTAATCCCAGCATTCTCATATGTAGATAATATGTCTATAGGATTTCTAATCCCAGCCTTCTCATATGTAGACAATATGTCTATAGGATTTCTAATTCCAGCATTCTCATATGTAGATAGCATGTCTATAGGATCTCTGCATCCCCACATGTAGATAACATGTCTATAGGAATTTCTGATTTTTGCACTTTTATATAGATAGGAATCCCGCATTCTTTCATATAGATACCATGTCTATAGGAATCCTGCACTCTTTCATACAGATACCATGTCTATAGGTTATTCGGAATCTGAATACTGCATATGCACATAGAAAATATGCCTATAGGTCTTTCTGAATCTTGCATATCCACTTTGCATTAGGAAAACATGTTTATAGGTCTTAATAACCAAATGCAATCAGATGTCATGTTCATATAAAATACAACTCCTAGATATCATGTTCGTAGGACTTCTGCATTTCTCTATGTCTATAAAAATGTGTTCTAAAGTTGACAAACGCATAGAAAGCATGCCTATAGGAGTTAATCAAATCTGAATCACCTCATTCGAATATAAGTCTAAAACCAGTAATAATAATGCATTACCAGTCGCAGAATTCATGATCTTTTGCTAAAACTTGCCTTTCTTTAATAATCTAGCGACTTCTCTTAAATCAGTTTGCATTTAGTTTATCTCGTTGTTTCTGAGATCAATAGACATCATGCCTATAGAATCCTCGTCCAACACCTAGGCAAACTATAGGGTAAATCATATAAACTGAATCAGATTCTATTAGTTACAACCAGCAGGCAGGCCTGATTCGGGCTTCTTATCTAAACTATGTAATAAATCAGTCTGCCTCAAATCTTTAAGTTTTAATTGGACCTTAAACAGTACGTGTAAGACGTGCAAAACTATGTGCTTTCTTTGGTTTAATGGAGGTCTGTTTGAGCCTTTTTATTTGTTTATATGCTCCCCCCAAACTTGCTATATGTGTTTTGTTTGTCGCCTTAGTATTTTACCTTTTGAAACCACCAATAAGACCAACATCTCCTCCCTTCAGGATTAGTAGTCCCAAGTACCGCCGGGACTGATAGGATTGGGGCGGGTAATAGCATGCAATAAGTAAACGAGACCACTCCGTGCTTTAATACCTTAACGGGGTGGGAAAGGGTAGATATGGATATGATGACCACGCGATAACATCACGTGTAGCCCCTCACTGAGGAGTAATTACCGGATGTTGTGTGGGGTGATCCATATTATTAATAAACCTAGGACCCACCTTCCCTTTGTTCTTTGTCTCTTTTAAATCTTTTAATACCATTTCTTTTTTTAAGAAAATCAACTCTCTTTAATTCTTTCCGACTTTGTTTTCTAACCTTTATATGAAAAATCCTCTCTTATTTGAACTTTTACTTGCCTATGTGTTATTTGCATTTAAGTCACAACAATAGCTTGGCCGGGAACCACACTGGTAGATCCTGAGGGGTGCCTAACACCTTCCCCTTGGGATAATTTCAAGCCCTTACCCAATCTCTGGTCACTTGACTCAAATCTTTCTTAGTGTCCTAATGCACTTAAATCATCAGGTGGCGACTCTTCAATTCACAAACCCAATTCCCAAAAGGGAACGAGTTGTCTTCCCAAAATGTCATGAACCCTATTTCGCGAGAAAAAGGGCGCGCGACAGCATGGCGACTCTGCTGGGGATTTCTTTTAGGCTTTTACCATTTCAAGCTATTACTGTGACTTTACATTTCTTATGTGCCTTTATTTGTTTAATCCCTTTAAGCATTTAGTTCCTTATTCTATTACAAAACTGACTTGTTTTTTGTTTCTTTCCCTTATTTCTTTTACTACTTTCCTTTACTGCTTTCCATTATTACTGTTCCAGATTATGAAGAATTGTTGTAGTTATTGCTTTTGTAACGTGCAAATACGTGACAACTTATTTTAATTATTTCATAAGCATGTTTTAAACATCATATTCCATTTGTGCCAAACAAAATACCATAGCAGCGCTTATAATGAATGGTTGCGCCCTTCCGATATTATCACCCCCTAAATCCGGCAAAGGCATATTTGCGATAAAACTAGTCGATCGGCGGTGCCGTCGACAGTTTCGCGCCTTTCCCTCTTGAGTTTTCTGCTCAAGGGTACCAGTCTAAAACCCCATAGAAACCCTTTCTCTTTAAATTATGCATGCATCATGGTCAAACCTAGCCGAGTCAGTTATGTTGTCCGCATAATGACTCTTTAAGATCGCCTTGTCCAAAGTCCACTGGGTTTCCCTGAAACCCAAACGGACCTTATCACGTTCGATGCATTTATTTGGAGAACTAAAATGCTTTTATGCTAATTGTTGATATTAAATAGTCGAGTCTGGTGGGGGTAAGGGCCTAACTTTTTTGTCTTGCAGAAATATGAGGCACGAAGTCCCTAGATTCGGCATGGTCACCAACATCCACCCAAAATTGCTAAGCTGGTGGGAGGATCTTCATTCCAGTGATCAGGCTCTTGTCCGGAAATATCTAGGAAATCTACCTTCCCTCCTGGAAATTCAACCCAACAACAAAATCATAGAAGCTGCTACTTTATTCTGGGATTGTGATAGGTCTTTGTTCCGCTTCGGAGACATTAAGATGACACCCCTGCTCGAGGAAATATGAGGACTGGCTGGTATACCGTGGGAAACTCCGGGTTTGTTAATGCTGGAAAACCGCAAGGGTAGAGGTTTTCTCAAAATTATGGGTCTAAATAAGAATCCAGACTTGACATGTTTGAAGGAGTCATACATTCTCTATGACTACTTGTACGAGAGGTACGGTCACAGCAAATCATACCGTACTTATCCTGATGAGTTCGCCCATACATCATTGGGGCATATTCACCGAAGGGTCTTTGTCTTTATGTTCTGTTTCTTGGGGATGATAGTGTTTCCAATGAAGAAAGCCCGAATCCATACCAGGCTAGCTATGGTCACCAAAACTCTAATGGAAGGAATTGACGGACAACCATTCAGTCTTGTGCCAATGATCATTAGAGAGATATACCGAGCCCTAGAAAAGTGTTAGCAGGGAGCCAAATATTTTGAGGGTTGTAATCTGCTACATCAACTTTGGCTCATGGAACATCTCCAAAAGGGTGAGTACCGACAGGAAATCCATCGAAGGGACTGGGATGATCATATCGCCTTTCATCACCCAAAGCGAATGAATTACATGCCCAACATGTTCGCTCAACCGGAGAATGCTAGAGAATGGGTCAAACTATTTGATAATTTGACTGATGACCGAGTACAATGGATGTTCGAGTGGTTCCCTACTGACGAATTCATCGTTCGATCCAGGGATGCGCCGTTTCTGATACTGATCGGTTTGAGGGGAACCTACCCTTATGTCTCTCTCCGAGTTATGAGACAGGCTGGTAGGAAGTAGGTTATACCAAGGGTCGACAAGATCAGTCACTTTCGAGCTGACTTCCAGAATGACGATAGTCCGTACAGGTGCCAGGCTCAGCATATGTGACACTGAAAAATTGTCTTGGGAAGGACACCATCAAACCAGACAGATACCATGCTGGTTGTACCCCACACTATTCAGGCTGGCTGGAGGACAATCACAATGGTCTGGGTCAACCCGAGTTTATTCGAGGTCATAGGATCATCGATGAAAAGGCTGAGGCACAAGTCAAGTGCAACCAATTGCGCAAGAGGATTCGGGAATGTGAAAATGAGCACCGTGAAATACAAGAATCCAATCAAAAACTAATTGAAAGATGGAAGGATATGGCTGTCGGCGCCAACAAACGATTAGTCTATTTGGAGCGAGGTATAGTGGAATTGGAAAAGAAGTTTCTGAAGAGGGTCGAAGACTGCTAGACTGCTGAAGGAAATGAAGGCGGACATCTGGCCAGAGCTTACTTGCTACTAGGACTGCGCGAGCTGGGGGAGCTGTTCGATGAAGCCAACAATGCCGAGTCTGGGGAAGGTCCCTCCGGGACCAAATAGATAGGAATTTCCATATTCACTTTATAAGATGTAATAAGGCCGATGGCCATTAGTGACTTTTTTTATTTTCTTGTTATTTAGTGTCGTTTTGGGATTCATCTACCTTTTATCAATGAAATGAGGCATTTAGCATTCTTAATTCTCCAAATTAACTTGTCGCTAGGCCTACCTCAGGCACAACGAGGTCCCAAAAATTAGGACGCGCTTTATATTTCAGCACTACGTGTTTAAATATTACAACATTTTTTTATATATAATCCTCACTGACTTGTTACCTTTTGTTTTTACTTTTTGTTTATTCCCCTCCCCAAAGGTTAGTTCGCGAACTCTGGCAACATCATCATATTTTACGAGATCCAGGGGCCCTCCACCTACTCCTCCTTCCAGTCCTGTCAGACACAAAAACAAAGGGAAAATGGAAGATTCGAACAACTCAGCTGAACGGGTAGAGGTCACTCATAGTACTCTGTTCCCCAAGGAAAATGCATCCCAACTAGAAAAAAAGCTGTTGAAGTTTCAGGAAGAACTTGATCAAGTCCGGAATCTGGCAAATCTGTCATTTTCCCTCACCACTCCAGACGTTACTTTCCCAAATACTCAGAATCCTGTACCTCCACAAAATATCCCAAAGCAACAAAACCATCCCATTCCTCACCACCACTGCAATACCTGCCATACCTCAAATAACACCCCATTGCTCATCCCAGAACTCCAGAACTCCACAAATGACCACTGCCAACATAATACCCCCATCTACGTGGAGACCGTGCCGCACTCCACCCAGCCCATTTCAAGCACACCCGAGTCCGATGATAAGGACTTGCTCATCAGAAACCTGGCCGAAGAGCTTAAAAAGTTGACTAGCAGAATTCAAGGCGTTGAAGGTAGTAAGGGAATTGAGGGGCTAAACTATGAAGATCTTTGCATACAGCCCGATGTCGAACTGCCCGAGGGGTACAAACCTCCCAAGTTCGAGATGTTTGATGGTACAGGGGATCCAAGGGTCCACTTGAGAACATACTGTGACAAGCTGGTCGGAGTAGGAAGAGACGAGAAAATCCGCATGAAGCTTTTCATGAGGAGCCTGAAGGGAGACGCTTTATCTTGGTACATTAGCCAGGATCCGAAGAAGTGGTCAAGCTGGGTAAGCATGGCGTCTGATTTTATGGACAGATTCAGGTTCAACACAGAGAATGCACCAGATGTGTTCTATATTCAAAACTTGAAGAAGAAACCCACAGAGACCTTCTGTGAGTATGCTACTCGATGGAGATCAGAAGCTGCTAAGGTTAGGCCTGCTTTGGAAGAAGAGCAAATGAACAAATTCTTCGTTCGGGCCCAAGACCCACAGTATTATGAGAGGCTGATGCTAATCGAGAATCACAAATTTTCTGATATCATCAAGCTAGGAGAAAGGATCGAGGAAGGCATCAAGAGTGGTATGGTTACGAACTTTGAAGCCTTGCAGGCTACCAATAAGGCTTTACAATCTGGTGGTACGTCCAAGAAAAGGGACGTAGGTGCTGTAATGGTTGCACAGAGGACCAAATCCCCTATCAAATACCAAACCTATCCAATGCCTCCACCCACATATCAACCTACTCCAAATTACCAAGCACCCTCACCCTCTTACCATACTCCACCACCCACTTATCAGTCAGCTCCACCTCCCGCATATCAGCCCACTTCACCTAAATACTCCCAACCAGCACATGTTTACCAAGCCTACAACACCCAACCATCCCACTATCAATCACCTCCCCCACGTCAAAACTTCCCTAGACCTCGACCAAATTTTGACCGCAGACCTCCCAAACAGTATACCGCCATTGCTGAACCAATTGACCAGCTGTACGAAAGGCTCAAAGCTGCTGGTTATGTCACCCCTATCCCTGCTATAACACCTGAAAACCCTTCTCAGTGGGTCAATCCAAATAAATCCTGTGCATACCATTCCGGCATGAAAGGACATACCATTGATGAATGCCGCTCTCTGAAGGATAAGATCCAGACTTTGATTGATAACAAGATCATTGTAGCAAAGGAGCCTGCTCCGAATGTCCGCAATAACCCTCTGCCAGACCACAAGGGCGGAGGTGTTCACATGATCGAGATAGAGGACGACTGGGACCCCAAGGGATCAATTGGTTTAATCACAGAAGGCGACGATCCAAAGAAGCCAGTAGTCACCCTTAATCCGATTGTGGTCCAGATTCAGCCTTCTGGGGACGCCGAGGTAAACATGTCCATGCCACTCGAGTTTGAAGCACCATCCTCTGCAAAGACGCCAGCGCCGATTGAAGTTGAGTTTATGTCGCCAGCAAACGCACCTACACCCTTTGAAGTTGCAGTTTTACCGCCTAAGGGGCCTGCTCCGTTCGGGGTAAAGATAGCCACGCCAATTCCAGTGGCAATGTCAGCCATAACACCGTTCCATACAAAGGCTATACCATGGGACTACACAGCCGAGGCCAGAAGAAAGGGGAAGGTCAAGTTCGGGGAAGCCGTTGCGGCACAGGGTATGACAAGAACCGGCAGGGTTTATACCCCGGAACATTTGGCTGAGTCAAGCAAGCAGGCCTCTAGTCGGCTAACCATTAGTGAAACCGGACCCGATGATCTATGGAGAAAGATACAAGCCAAAGAATACTCAGTCATTGATCAGCTGAACAAAACACCGGCACAGATTTCTATTCTTTCTTTGCTACAAAGTTCTGATGCACACAAGAATGCCTTGCTAAGGGTGCTGAGTGAGGCATATGTACCAAGTAACATCACCGGCGGAGAAATGGCTAACATGGTAAGCCAGGTATTGGAAAGTCACAAGATCACTTTTCACGAAGATGAGCTGCCACCAGAAGGGTTGAGTCACAACAAGGCATTGCACATCACCGTGCAGTGCGAAGATTATTTTATCACCAGGATCCTGGTCGATGGAGGGTCCAGTCTCAATATTTGTCCGTTGGTAACACTCAGGACATTGGGAAAAGGGCTGCATGAGATCAAGGACGGGGCCATCAACGTCAAAGCTTTCGACGGTTCCCAAAGGTCCACTATCGGGGAAATTAGCTTGTGTTTGCAAATGGGGCCTACTTGGTTTGATGTTGATTTTCAAGTAATAGACGTGCCAGCATCTTACAATTTGTTGTTGGGACGACCGTGGATTCATGACGCTGGGGCTGTAGCGTCAACACTACATCAGGTAGTGAAGTTTGAGTGGAACCACCAAGAGGTGATCATTCACGGCGACGGTAGCAATCCCATATACAGTCGCCAGACTATCCCAGCAATAGGAGGCAGAAGAAGGATAGGCGGGGAAACTTACCACCACATCGAGCGAGTCAACGCCGTTGATAAGGATAAATGGTGGGACAACAAAATTGAAAGCATACTAAACTGGAGCGGATATGAACCTGGCAAGGGACTTGGCAAGAATCTCCAAGGAATCACTAAGCCCATCAAGCTCAAGAAACATGGCACCACCTTCGGATTGGGGTATGAGTATACCTGGAAAGAATTCAACGACTGGTCGCCACCATGGCGCGGTCCTTACTACCCATTGGAGCAGCCAATACCCCGCTTGGAGCAGACTTTCCAACCGGCCGAAGTTATCTATGGGTCAGAAGAAGAGGAAGCACTGGCAGCAGTGAGGAATTTGTTCTTGGAAGACGATGATATGGATTGTTGTGTCGTTTTCGAGGAGGAGGGGGAGGAAGGCCCTTCCATACAGGCTGTAAGCAGAGGAGCATGCCTCAATAACTGGACTCAGAACCACCAGAGCCCGGCGAGCCTCGGGGTAGCAAGGCTGAACAAGCATCATGCACTATTTTATTTTACTAGTTTACTTTCCTTTCGCATTTTTATTTTTTGCAAGAAAGAGCTCCAATGTTCAAAAATAATTATGGAATTTATCAAAGCATTTCACTCTTCTTATAAATCTTACTCTTATTATTTTCTCTCATTACTTTACTTATACATCATTACTATTACTTATCTTGATGAACCAATGACTGTGACATGCAACGAGACAACGCAACAAACGGACATAGATTTGGAAGAAGATGATATACCGGAAGAGATTGTTAAAGAAGTTGAGAATTTCAAAAACCGACCTAAGTCCAACCTGGACGAGACTGAGATTGTTAACCTGGGAGATGAAGAAAATGTCAAAGAAACACGAATCAGCGTTCACTTATCACCATCAGAAAAGGAAGAGTACACAAAATTTCTAAGAGAGTATGAGGACATATTCGCCTGGTTGTATGATGACATGACTGGGCTAAGTACATCTATTGTGGCACACAAACTGCCGACAGATCGGACATGTCCATCGGTAAAGCAGAAGCTCAGAAAATTCAAGCTAGATATGAGTTTCAAAATCAAGGAAGAGGTCACTAAGCAGGTCAAAGCTAAGGTTCTCAGGGTAGTAGAATATCCAACATGGTTCGCCAACATTGTGCCAGTACCAAAGAAAGATGGGGAGGTTAGAGTCTGTGTCGACTACCGGGATCTCAACCGGGCCAGTCCAAAAGACGACTTCCCCTTGCCAAACATACACATCCTGATTGAGAATTGCACCAAGCACGAGTTGCAATCATTTGTAGATTATTTCGCGGGGTATCATCAGATCTGGATGGATGAAGAAGATGCTGAGAAAACGGCTTTCATTACGCCGTGAGGAATGTACTGCTACAAGATGATGTCGTTTGGGTAAAAGAATGCAGGGGCCACCTACATGAGGGCCATGACTACCATTTTTCCATGATATGATACACAAGGAGATCGAAGCATATGTGGACGACGTCATCTTCAAGTCCAAGAAAGCCACTGACCACATGGAAGATTTGAGTAAATTCTTTAATAGACTGAGAGGATACAACCTATTACTGAATCCAAAAAAATGTGCATTTGGTATTCCAGCTGGAAAATTGCTTGGGTTTATTGTGAGTCGCCGGGGAATAGAACTGGATCCATCAAAGATCAAAGCCATTCAATAATTGCCACCACCAAAGAACAAAAAGGACGTGATGAGTTTCTTAGGAAGACTCAACTACATCAGCCGGTTCATAGCACAATCTACAGTTATCTGTGAGCCGATCCTCAAGATGTTGAAGAAGGATGCCGCCACCGAATGGACTAATGACTGCCAGAAGGCTTTCAACAGAATCAAAGAATACCTGTCAACACCGCCAGTCTTAGTTCCGCTTGAGCCAGGTAGACCCTTGTTACTCTATATTGCAGTGCTAGATGGTGCCTTCGGTTGTGTCCTGGGGCAGCATGATGAGACAAGAAAGAGAGAACAGGCCATTTACTACCTCAGCAAAAAGTTCACTCCGTACGAGGCCCGGTATTCTCTGTTAGAATGCACCTGTTGGTTTTAACTTGGGTAGCCCAGAAGTTGAGACACTACTTCTGTGCCTATACTACGTATCTCATATCAAGGATGGATCCTTTGAAATACATCTTTCAGAAGCCCATGCCGACTGGCAAGCTCGCTAAGTGGCAAATCCTGTTGAGTGAATTTGAGATTGTCTACGTAACTCAGCAAACAGTCAAGGGACAGGCACTAGCAGATCACCTTGCGGAAAACCCCGTAGATGGAGAATATGAACCCCTGAAAACGTATTTTCCTGATGAAGAGGTATCATTCATAGGAGAAGACGTTGCAGAATCCTATGACGGGTGGAGAATGTTTTTCGACGGAGCAGCAAATTTAAAAGGGGTTGGCATAGGAGCAGTCCTAGTATCAAAAATCGGTCTGCACTATCCGGTGTCTGCCAAACTCAGGTTCCCGTGCACCAACAACATGGCCGAGTACGAAGTCTGCATCTTAGGGCTCAAGATGTCCATTGACATGAACATCCAAGAGTTGCTAATAATTGGGGACTCAGACCTACTCATACATCAGGTACAAGGAGAAAGGGCGACCAAGAATTCCAAGATACTCCCTTATTTGCACCATGTACAGGAGTTGAGAAAGAGGTTCACAAAGATAGAGTTCCAGCATGTTCCTAGAGTCCAGAATGAGTTTGCCGATGCATTGGCTACCCTATCGTCCATGATACAGCATCCGGATACAAACTTCATTGATCCTATTCCTGTGAAAATCCATAATCAGCCAGCTTACTGTGCTCATGTCGAAGAAGAAGCACATGGAAAACCCTGGTTTCACGACATCAAGGAATATTTGGCAAAAGGAGAGTACCCAGAGCTTGCAAATACTTCTCAAAAGCACACACTTTGAAGATTGTCCAACAATTTCTTTCACAGCGGAGGAATCCTGTATAGGAGGACTCCAGATTTGGGATTACTAAGGTGTGTTGATGCAAAGGAAGCATCTAAGCTGCTAGAAGAAATTCATGCTGGGACCTGCGATCCACATATGAACGGCTTTGTCTTAGCCAAGAAGATACTCCGGGCTGGTTACTTTTGGATGACTATGGAGACGGACTGCATCCAGTATGTCAGAAAATGCCACCGCTGTCAGGTACATGCAGACATGATCAAGATACCACCAAACCAGCTTAATACAACAAGCTCACCATGGCCGTTCGCCGCTTGGGGAATGGATGTTATTGGACCAATCGAGTCGGCCGCTTCCAAAGGGCACAGGTTCATCTTAGTGACAATTGACTATTTTACCAAATGGGTCGAAGTAGCCTCCTACAAAGCAATAACTAAGAAGGTCGTGATAGACTTCGTCCACGACCGTATTGTTTGTCGGTTCAGGATCCCGGAATCAATCATTACTGATAATGGCTCCAACCTCAACAGTGACTTAATGAAAGCTATGTGTGAAACCTTCAAGATCAAACACAAGAATTCCACAGCCTACCGGCCCCAGATGAATGGAGCCGTAAAAGCCGCCAACAAAAACATCAAGAAGATATTGAGGTAAATGATAGAGAAGCATAAGCAATGGCATGAAAAGCTATCATTCGCTCTATTGGGGTATTGCACCACAGTTCGCAGGTCAAATAGGGCAACTCCCTATATGTTGGTTTATGGTACAGAGGCAGTCATTCCCGCCGAAGTAGAAATTCCTTCCTTAAGGATCATACAAGAAGCTGAGCTCGACGACGCAGAATGGGTGAGAAGCCGCTACAAGCAGCTAGCTCTTATAGATGGGAACAGAATGAATGCAGTTTGCCACGGTAAGCTTTATCAGAACAGAATATCCAGAGCCTTCAACAAGAGAATCAAACCAAGACGGTTCACACCGGGGCAACTAGTGTTAAAGAAAATTTTCCCGCATCAAGATGAAGCCAAAAGGAAATTATCTCCCAATTGGCAGGGTCCATACATGGTTCATCGGGTTCTGGCAGGAGGAGCCCTTATACTTGCAGAAATGGATGGAGATGTTTGGCCAAAACCAATCAACTCAGATGCAGTCAAGCGCTACTATATATAATCTTATGCTTTCCTATATGATGTAATTTGAACTACGTCTGACCTGATTCCCGTTTAAGAGGGGATACGTAGGCAGCCTTATGGGTTCGGTCACAATTCAATAAAATTTTCGTTCTCCCCCCCCCCCCCCCCCGTAATTGGAAACCGGGGAAAAATTTTGAGGAGGACCCTCAAAATTCCGGAGTAACTTCATCCGATCATCACAAGCAACCGTCAGAAGCAGCAACCCAGTAAACCGGGGCAGAATTTTGAGGAGGACACTCAAAAATCTGAAGTGAGAGAGGTTGCAATGTCCTGAACCACGTCACAGTCGTCGGTTCATCTAAAAACTATTTCTTAAATATATACTCATGTCATATTTTTTACAAACTCATGCATGTCTGTTACCAAAATTGCTCTGTTTAGAAATGCTACCCCAATGATACGCATGGTATCACCAAAACAAAGCCAAGAAGGTCGAGCAAAGTCATCGGGGATACGAACTAACCTTTCCCCTTTACAAAACTCACGATTTTTCTTTGGATGCAGGCACCCAAGTCGCAAAATCATCGAATATATTATACATTCATACTGTTCAGGAATACAACTCTCAGAACCGTCACACCTATTCACAGTTGCTATCCGCACACAATATCCCCAGTAGCCACAATATCACAATCAGCTATCAGCTATCAGCTAAGAAAATTTTATTACTATTCTCCTTTTATCTCTTGCATAAGGCTACCATTCTGTCATCCGAGACTAAGCTCTGTCTCCATCTACATTCTTGCATTGCATAAGGCTACCATTCTGCCTTCCGAGACTAAGCTCTGTATCCATCCGCATTCTTGCATTGCATAAGGCTACCTTTTTGCCTTCCGAGACTAAGCTCTTTCTCCATCCGCATTCTTGCATTGCATAAGGCTACCATTCTGCCTTCCGAGACTAAGCTCTGTCTCCATCTGCATTCTTGCATTGCATAAGGCTACCATTCTGCCTTTCGAGGTTAAGCTCTACCTCCACCGGCATCGGCAGAAAGATCGCCACTTTATTTACACCTGCATCGGCTGAAAGATAGCCACTTTATTTACACCTGCATCGGCTGAAAGATTGTCGCTTTATTTACATCTTGCATGGCTGAAAGACCGCCACTTTATTTACTTTTTGCATGGCTGAAAAATCGCCACATGTTGCATTTCATGGGCTGAAAGATCGCCACTTATTGCATATCATGGGCTGAAAGATCGCCAATCTGTCCAAAGGCGTCATTGTTCGGAGGCACCATTTTCATAGCCCGAGAACGTCATGCCATGGCCTGAGGACCCTTTTTAATCTCTGGCATATCATTATTCAAAGGCATCATAGTTCGGAGGCATCATTCTTATAGCCCGAGAGCATCATTTCATAGCCTGCGAATCCTTTATTATACGCTTCATGGCCCGGGACATCATGGTCTGAGGACCTCATCCTAACCGTCCAAAGACAGCATTCATGGTCCGATGGGAACTTGCATCATGTTTAATTTTATGCACAATATACGCTTGTATTATTTATTTGCAGGTAAACCGGCGAGCAACGGCCATCTCAGCAGGAGCGATCCTGCTCCGGTTCCCGCAGCCCTATTAGACTTTAACCATCCATCCCAACCTAAATATCGCGTCCGTTCTTAAAAAAATCTCCATCGGCATATTCCGCCAACGGATCCTGAACTACATATGGCCTGATTCTTGCAAGACCAGGGATACGTAGGCAGCTCAGGAACCAGAGCACGGTCAACCTCTTCAAACCATTTTGTTCGGTCAAATTGGCCATCATATCTTTACCCGACAACGCTTTCATCCTTCCGGGGTAAAGAGGGGCAGCTGTTGATACCCAATTTTTCCCTGTATATTTTTATATGCAAAATACTTTCGAAATAGCATATATATGCGTATATAAGTATGTCCAAAAGTTTTATTATTTTTTCAAATTTTTAAAAGATTTTTTAAATCAATTTATTGCCCTATTTAATCAATAAAAAATCAATAATTATTCCCCAAATTATCATTTTGGTGATTCATTTATGGTATTTTCATATTTATACCAAAATATAGCTAAGGTAATTTTTGCACATTTTTTAAAAATTTATTTAGTATTTTAAAGTTAAATTGCAAATAATTGCAATATTAGCCTATTTTTAAGAATTAATTGCTTTTGTAATTACAAAATTGATTCCAGTATTCTTTATTTAATATTTATATATTATTAATCAATTTAGCACCTTTTATTTGTTTCCATAAATTATTTTACTATTTTTATAAAATAAAAAGGGAAAAAGTGGCTATTTAAACACTAGCTCTACTTATTTCAATTTTAGCCTAAATCAACCCTTCAATTAAACCCAATTTCAATCCCAATTTCCCAGCCCAATTCTTAGTTTACCCGCCCCTGACCCAATTAAATACAACCCGCCCGGCTCCCCGTTTAATCCAGGCCGTTGATCAAAATGATCAACGACCACGCTTCATTCTTTCCTTTTTAATTTGCGAACCCCCCTTAACCCTAATCATTTTCACCAACCCGCTGCCTCTGAAACCCTCCACTCTCTCAAACTCTCTCGGACCTTCTCCTAACCCTAGCCGCCTCTTACCATCTCCGCCCTGAAATCCACCGGAATCTATGGCCTCCAAGGCTACGAGAGTCCTACACCGGCCTCCTATGGTTCCTACGTGCATGATCTCTGAAGATTCAAGGCCTGACCTTGAAGGTTCATACCCAGTCCTCTGTCGATTCGGAGTTCCACGGTCATCTCCAGCGTTGCTCCGGCGTACCATGGTCGTTTAAGCCTGATTCTGACCTCTCCGACTCAGATCAGTGACCTTTCAAAGCCTTTCGCATCTCTAGGGTTCTTCTTAAACCCTAACCCTTCGAGGTTTTCTCCAATTTCTTTAGATGCGTTGTGTATCTACGCTTTCCCTGAGTTTTCAAACAATTCCCTAACTTTTCTTTCAAAAGATTACTTTTAAAATCTTTCTTTTTCCGATTTAGGGTTTTCTGGAAAATGTTTAAGTGTTTCTCTGACTCTCTTTCCCTTTTCTTTTGAGTGTATTTGCCTCTACTGTGCTCCTATGTTTTTCTTCTACCACGTTCTTGTATGTTCTTCTACTGTGTTTTTATACCCCGTTCTTGTATGTTCTTTTACTGTGTTTTCTATATTATGTTCTCGTACGCTTTTCTACCATGTTCTGGTATGTTTCACCTACCATATTTTTCTACTGTGTTCTTATGTGTTTTGCTATTTTCCTTCTACTGAACCTTGTTTGAGTTTCTTCTAAAAGATCCTCTTAAGCATGCTTTCGTACTGTTCTTAACAGTCTTTTCTCATTATGCTTCGAATTAGTTTCTTCCACATTGTTTGCTTCGAACCACTCTACTGTGTTTGCATGTTACTTTGCTATCATGTTTCTCATAAGTTCTGTTGCTGAATGAAGCATGTTAGAAGTTTCAGTTCTTTTTTTGAAACCCCTAAACGTGTTTTCGATTCAATTTCTTGCCGTCTCATCTTTGCTTCGTGATTTCTTGAACTAGAGTTTCTATTTTAGAACCCCTAACTCTTTCAGACCAACTTTGAGTTTGGACATCCGTGTTTGCATATGATTCTGGATTTTTACTAAACTCTTCTACACTGGATTTTCTATTGATGACATGACAATTTTCTTTCATGCTTAACACGTTCGTATGCTCCTTATGTATGAGGAACTTCCCTTTAAAGTGGTTTTCAAACTTGTGATTAATTCAGAATCCCTTCTAAATAGGTCTAATTGATTCCCTTTCCATTGTTTGATGATTTCCCTTAAGTTAAAAACCTTTCCCATCTTTTGACTCGGTTCATTCATACAAATCTCAGACCTTGTAATGTACTGGCTGTTAATTGATTTCCTTACCTTATTTGTACAAACCGTCTACTACAAAACCCTGTCCTTAAATAACCTTTTTATGTTTGTGCCCTTAATTGCATGTTGTGCACAAAGTGTTTATTCAATTTCTTTCCTTAATTGGTTTTCACCCGTTTGAATCTGAATCCCTTAATTAAAGGGAGTCCTGTGTAATTGATTGACAATCAGTTTTTTAACTATTTTCTTACCTTATTTCTGCCTTATTTTTACACTATAAGAGGCGCGACCCTCTTTCACAAACACAAGATTAACAATCGTTCACTACATACTTCACAATCCTTCTGAACTCTTACTTACGCATAATAGTACTCTCTCTTCTTGTCTGCATTGTGGCTTTTACAAGACTACTGCATTCTCTCTATTTGTTTCTTTGAAACTGGTATGTCCTAATTTAAGCTTCAGCATCATCAAAATGTGTTTATTTACAGCTTTTGTATCCATGTCTACTTTACTGCTTCTACGGAGTTAAATGTTTAGACTAGCATGTTGATCTCTTTTTATTTCTGCTATGAATCCTTGCTCCCCTACCCTATTACCCCTATGTGTTTGTGAGTTGTGACTTAAGGAATGGCAATGTGAGTTGTTGCCCATGAATTAAGTTTGAACCAATGGAGTCTTAACCTCTATATAAACAGGCTGGAGGGTGTGCCAGCATATCCCATTGCTGGGTGTGCCCCATCAGCCTGCTTTTCTTTTGCTCTTGCAAATTCCCAGCCTGCTTTTCTTTTGCTCTTGCAAATTCCCCCATTCCCTATCCCCTATGTGTATTAATGTGAATTGCTTCCCTCTTCCTTTCCCCTTTCAGAATTCCAATTCTACACTTACACTCTCTCTTAGTTTCTAAGTTCTGCCCCCCTCTTGTGAGCCTTGCCTTGGGACCTTGAGTTCCCTCTGAACTTGGACACTTGAGGGCTGGCGTTTCCTTACTGCACTATGTCTTAATATGGTAATGCATTTGGGTGTAAGCACTGCCCGGAGTTCATGTGAGGCTCTTACGGAACTCTGACACACCCCTAATGAGAAAAAGGCTTTGAAATCTGATCTTTTGGAGTTGGTTTACTTCATACTTCAAACAGGAAGTTTGAATCAGGCTCTCCTTGGTTGTACTTGTAAGTTCTGATGTATTTTCTTTACTTTGTTTCCTTTTTTTGGCCTGTAATAACTTTGTAATGAAACTCTAGGGGATGGCTAGTGAAAAAGGGAAGGGTAACCATGTATGCAAAGGGTAGATACCATGTCTATAGGCATCCTGCACTCTCATATGTAGATAACCTGCCTATAGGAATTTCTGATTTTTGCACTCTCATATGTAGATATCATTTCTATAGGACTGCATTCCCACATATAGATAACCTGCCTATAGGAATTTCTAATCCCAGCATTCTCATATGTAGATAATACGTCTATAGGATTTCTAATTCCAGCATTCTCATATGTAGATAGCATGTCTATAGGATCTCTACATCCCCACATGTAGATAACATGTCTATCGGAATTTCTAATTTTTGCACTTTCATATAGATAGGAATCCTACATTCCTTCAAATAGATACCATGTTTATAGGAATCCTACACTCTTTCATACAGATACCATGTCTATAGGTTATTCGGAATCTGAATACTGCATATGCACATAGAAAATATGCCTATAGGTCTTTTTGAATCTTGCATATCCACTTTGCATTAGGCAAACATGTTTATAGGTCTTAATAACCAAATGCAATCGGATGTCATGTTCATATAAAATACAACGCCTAGATATCATGTTCGTAGGACTTCTGCATTTCTCTATGTCTATAAAAATGTGTTCTAAAGTCGACAAATGCATAGAAAGCATGCCTATAGGAGTTAATCAAATCTGAATCGCCTCACTCGAATATAAGTCTAAAACTAGTAATAATAATGCATTACCAGTCGCAGAATTCATGATCTTTTGCTAAAACTTGCCTTTCTGTAATAAACTGGCGACTTCTTTAAAAACAGTGTGCATTTAGTTTATCTCGTTGTTTCTGAGATCAGTAGACATCATGCTTATAGGATCCTCGTCCAACACCTAGGCAAACTATAGGGTAAATCTTATAATGTGAATCAGATTCTATTAGTTACAACCAGCAGGCAGGCCTGATTCGGGCTTCTTATCTAAACTATGTAATAATCAGTCTGCCTCAAATCTTTAAGTTTTAATTGGACCTTAAACAGTACGTGCAAGACGTGCTTTCTTTGGTTTAAAGGAGGTCTGTTTGAGCCCTTTTTATTTGTTTATATGCTCCCCCCATACTTGCTATATGTGTTTTGTTTGTGGCCTTAGTATTTTACCTTTTGAAACCACCAATAATCCCAACATCTCCTCCCTTCTGGATTAGCAGTCCCAAGTACCTCCGGGACTGATAGGATTGGGGCGGGTAACATCATGCAATAAGTAATCGAGACCATTCTGCGCTTTAATACCTTAACAGGGTGGGAAAGGGTAGATATGGATATGATGACCATGCGATAACATCACGTGTAGCCCCTCACTGAGGAGTGATTACCGGATGTTGTGTGTGGTGATCCATATTATTAATAAACCTAGGACCCCCCCCCCCTTCCCTTTGTTCTTTTCTCTTTTAACTCTTTTAAATCCATTTCTTTTTTTTAAGAAAATCAACTATCTTTAATTCTTTCCGACTTTGTTTTGTAACCTTTATGTGAAAAATCCCCTCTTATTTGAACTTTTACTTGCCTATGTGTTATTTGCATTTAAGTCACAACAATAGCTTGGCCGGGAACCACACCGGTGGATCCTGAGGGTGCCTAACACCTTCCCCTTGGGATAATTTCAAGCCCTTACCCAATCTCTGGTCACTTGACTCAAATCTTTCTTAGTGTCCTAATGCACTTAAATCGTTAGGTGGCAACTCTTCAATTCACAAACCCGATTCCCAAAAGGGAACGAGTTGTCTTCCCAAAATGTCATGAACTCGATTTCGCGAGAAAAAGGGGGCGCGACAATAGTCTGGTCGGGAACCACACTAGTGGATTCTGAGGGGTGCCTAACACATTCCCCTTAGAATAATTTCAAACCCTTACCCAAACTCTGGTTACTCAAGTCAAACCTCCTTGGTGTCCTAATGCACCCAAATCATTAGGTGGCAACTCTTTAAATCAAACCCAATTCCCAAAAGGAATGAGTTATCCTCCCAAATGTCATAAACCCGATTTCGCGAGAAAAAGGGGGCGCGACAAGCAGCAGAGAGACAACAATACTAATCAATACCCAGCTTCAATATCAAGTCATAAGAGCTCAAAACCCTAGAAATACCAAGAAGGTTGTTAAACTTTGTCACCAAAAGAAAAGAAGAAGAGGCTCCTAGCAGAAATTTCTTTAGAAAGATTTTTAGAGTCTGTTTTTTTTTCGTGTGTAGAGGGTGATGCTGAAAAGTCTGTTTTTTGAGAATGAAAGGAAAGGCACTACTTATAGGCCTAAAAGTCCATGTGCTGAAAAACCAATCAAGGAAATATTCCCCAGCCTACAAAAGGCATCTTGTAGTTACCTGGGACAGCTGGCTGTCCCTTATTGGCTCAGCATATTTGTACTGCCCAAATAGGGACAGCTGCCCCCTTTTCTAGAAGCTTCTAAATACAAAAATTATCTGAAAGTGTTGTTATTATCTCCCAAATTAAACCCCTAAGTTCCCATTTGTTCAATTAACCCCCCTAAGTTTTTAAAGATTTGCAACCTATGGCAAACAAGAACAAGGTCTATCAAAAAATTAGAAATGCAAATTAAAAGATGTCTACAGAAACATAAAAATAAAAGAGTGATGCCATTTGAACTAAAATTAACCTAATTGGTAGACAAAATGTTTATCTAAATTAAACCTAAACAAAACTAAAGTTCAACGATTAATGTAGCTAAACAGTAATCAAAATAAGATAACAAAAATGCAAATGCAAAGAAAACCTAGGATTTAACTTACTCAATTTGCAAACTTAAACAATTAAAACAACCAATTTTGTCAGTTTAAACAAACAAATTAGAGAACTTGTTAATTAACCTAAAACGAAGCTAAACATAAACATGAGATGAATTTATGGAAGAAACCGAATAATCATTTGAGGTACCAAACTAAAAAAATGAACCCTAGTCAAACTAAATTCATGCAGCCATAAATAAACAATTAAACATGCAAAGAAGATAAAACAAACAGAAAAAGAGAAGGAAATTTACTTAAACTTATTCTTCTAATAAAACTGGACTAACTTCGGATTCTGACCCAAGTTCTTCGGGGTAAAATAAACTTTTAGATAACCATTAATCCACTGCTGTTATCAAGAGTAATGGACTCATGGAAGTCTTGGGTTCAAAAACCCCAAAAATTGCCGGAAATTTGGAGGCGAAAGAAAATTAGGGTTCCAGAATCTTGGATTTAAAATTTGACGAAGCTGGGGCTGATTCGAAGGGGGCTAATGGTGGTTTAGTGTTCAGAGGGGTGCCAAGATTATGGGTTGTGCCTTTGGGGCCATTTGGAACACTTAGGGTTTTGAGGCATCGATCTTAGATTTAAGATTCGAGTCGTTTGGTCATGATTCAGGGGAATTAGTTTGGAGATTGGTAAAGAGGAGATAACGGGGGTTTTGGGGTGTTGATTTTGGGAGGTTGGAGGTGGCCCGCCGCCGTAAGGCGATTTTCGGCTGGCAAACCACGGCGGAGACGGCGAGGAATTTAGGGACGGCTAGGGTGTTAAAGAGGAACTGAAGGGGATTGGAATTGGGGGGGAGGGGGGGGGTAGCAGTTTCGGACAGTTATTTATTTTGCAATTAACCAGTTCCCAGCCGTTAGATCCAATGTGATCAACGACTGAGATCAAAATTAACAAAGACGACGTCGTTTGGCTCAGGAAGGGGATGGACCGGGTAAGGCAAATTTGGACCTGGGATTGGGTAATATTTGGGCTGGTTTTGGCTTTGAATTGCCCAATTTCCGAATTTTAAAACCCCATTTTCAATTAAATCCTTATTTCCCTTTTTTGTTCTTTTCTTTCTCTATTTTTTTAAATTAAAAATTCTGAATTTCAAAATCCTAAATTAATCTTGTCACGACCCTATTCCCGGACCCGGTCGTGATGGCGCCTCTCGTGAAGACAAGGCCAGCCAACTATTCTCCATTTCGAAGTTAAACAGCTAGACAAAAATAAAACAGTCTAAAACATGATTTAATAATACTAAGTAGCAGATAATATCATAACAATGCGGAAGTACAACCCAAACACAGCCCAAACCGGGGTGTCACTAGTCATGAGCATCTATAAGTCATAATACAAGTATGCTAAGTCTATACGCTAGTACAACTGTCTAAAATAGATAGAAATGATAAAGGAGGAGAAACCCGGGACTGCGGATGCCAGGCAACTACCTCGTGACTCCGAATGTCCGCCTGAAGCTAGAAGGATCAGCACTCGGGAGTGGAACCAGACATGCCTGAATCTGAACACAGGGTGCAGGGAGTAAAGTGAGTACTCAACTCAGTGAGTAACAAATGTAAATAAAGACTGAAAGCGAGAAATCACATAAGGCACAAGGCAATCCATAATGAAGTAGTAAAACCATTTGAAAACAATAAATCAGTCAAGAGATAAATAGAAATCCTTTTTAAATGGGTAAGCAGGAAAATGACAGACAATTAAGGAATAGTAAAACACATAGAACTTTGCCCCTCGGGCATAGTATCAACAAATCCGCCCCTCGGGCAACATCTCAGAACAATATTAGCCCCTCGGTCTCAATCTCACATCATACTGGGTACCCGCGCTCACTGGGGGTGTGCAGACTCTTAGAGGGGCCCCTTACAGCCCAAGCGCAATATCAAGCCATCTCATGGCATCATAAATAGGTTCTCGGCCTCATATCAATATCAAGCCACATCGTGGCATGCAATCTCAGGCCCTCGGCCTTAAATAATTACCAGTGTTTCCTCATAACATAGACCCTCGGCCTTACTCAGTCAAAAATCCTCACAAGCCACTCGAGCAATAGTAAAACAGTGTTTCTCAGCCCAAACATCATTTAAAATATCATTTAAGTATTAAAACTAAGTAAACATGGCTGAGTATGAAAAACAGTGAAAAATCACATGACTGAGTTTAAGTATGAAGTCAAAACAGTGAGGAAATATCAATAAAAATCCCCGAAGGGTTCAAGTAGTTGGCACGAAGCCAAAATATGGCATTCAACCCAAATAATGATGATAGCAAATAGATTTCAATCAAATACACGGCAAAATCATCAACCGGGACGGATCAAGTCACAATCCCCCATAGTGTACGACCCCATGCTCGTCATCAAGCGTGTGCCTCACCTCAATATAGCACTACGATGTGCAATCCGGGGTTTCAAACCCTCGGACCATCATTTACAATCATTACTAACCTCGAACCGGTCAAATCTCTAGCTCGCGATGCCTTTGCCCCTCGAATCGGCCTCCACTCGCGTCGAATCTATCCAAAATCAGAACGAGGACATCAAAATAGGCTAAGGGAACGAAGCCCAAGCGAAAATAATTAACAATTAACACAAATCCCGAAATTACCACAATCCGAACCCCGGGGCCACGTCTCGGATTACGATAATTTTTCCACCGATAGATTCGTTATCTTCCCACGAGTTCATAAATACCAAAATTTCAGAAATCCGACCTCCAATGATCCATCAAATCCTCAATCAAAAGTCTAAATTTCCAAGCCCTAGTTCTTCAATTTTTGGCTTAATTTCCATGATTTACTAGGTGGAATTCACATTAGAATCGAGTTTTAAGACCAAGAATCTTACCTCCAAGTGATTCCCTTTGAATCCCTCTTCAAAACCTTTCAAAAATCTCCAAAAATGACCAACAAAGGAAGAAATAAACTCAACCCTCGCGGACAAGACGACCTTTTAAACTTTCTGCCCAGACCTGAAAATCCTCCTTCGCGAACGCGGTCAAAGCCTCGCGTTCGTGAAGCACAACTCAACTTTGACCAAATTTCCTCTTACGCGATCGCGACCTGACCCTCGCGAACGCGATGCTTAGCCCAGACGCACCTTCGCGAACGCATTCCATCCATCGCGAACGCGATGAGTTAATTCCAATGAAGCTTTGCCCTCTCAATTCCATCTATGTGAACGTGACACCTATCCTGCGAACGCGATGCATCAATCGTTAGCCCTTCGTGAACGCGGAGCTCCTATCGATGCGAAGGCTTAATCTTTGCCTTCCTCAACTGACTCTTCGCGAACGCGAAGAGTAAAATACCTGCAACTGCTGAAGACCAATTTGCAACTTTCTTCAACTTCAAATGATCCGTTCAACCCTCCGAAACTCACTCGAGGCCTCCGGGACCTCAACCAAAGGCACCAACATACCCCAAAACCTCATTCAAACTTGTTCCAATCTTCAAAACACCTCAAACAACATCAAAATAACTAAAAAACATCAGATTCAAGCCTAAGTTTCAAAAAACTTCCGAATTCCTCTTTTGATCAAAAATCCTACCAAACCACGTCCGAATAACCTGAAATTTTGCACACACATCCCACATGACACAACGAAGCTACTGCAACTCTCGGAATTCCATTCCGACCCCTATATCAAAATCTCGCCTACCAATCGAAAATCGCCAAATTATCAACTTTGCCAATTCAAGCCTAAATCTTCTCCAAACCTCCAAAACCCATTCCGATCACACTCCTAAGTCTCAAATCACCTCCCGAAGCTAACCGAACTATCAGAACTCCCATCCGAGCCCTCTAACACATAAGTTAACATCCGGTTGACTTTTCCAACTTAAGCTTTCCTAAAAGAGACTAAGTGTCTCAAACCTTACCAAAATCATTCCGGATTCAATCCAACCAAACCGATACCACAAAACACGGATAAACCAAGCATAAAGAAGCAGAAATGGGGGAAACAGAGCGGTAACTCATAAGACAACTTGCCGGGTCGTCACATCCTCCCCAACTGAGACAAACGTTCGTCCTCGAACGAGTCAAGAAACATACCTGAAGCCTCAAACAGGTGAGGGTATCTGCTCTGCATCTCCCGCTCGATCTCCCAGGTAGCCTCCTCAACGGGCCGACCTTTCCACCGCACTTTCACTGAAGCTATATCTTTTGATCTCAACTTCCGAACTTGACGCTCCAAAATAGCTGTTGGCTCCACATCATAAGTCAAATAACCCTCCAACTGAACCGTGCTGAAATCCAAAACATGAGACGGATCTCCAATATACTTCCAGAGTATAGAAACATGGAACATCGGATGCACACTAGACAAGCTAGGTGGCAAGGCAAGCTCATAAGCCACCTCCCCAACCCTCCGAACTACCTCAAAAGGTCCAATGAACCGTGAACGCAACTTCCCTTTCTTCCCAAATCTCATAACACCCTTCGTGGGCGAAACCTTCAATAGAACCTTCTCACCAACCATGTAGGACACATCTCGAACCTTCCTGTCAGCATAACTCTTTTGCCTCGACTGCGCTGTACGAAGTCTCTCCTGAATCACCTTTACCTTATCTAAAGCATCCTGCATCAAATCTGTCCCCAATAGCCTAGCCTCACCGGGCTCGAACCAACCAATTTGAGATCTACACCGTCTCCCGTACAAAGCCTCAT
The DNA here is from genome assembly GCF_001879085.1 of Nicotiana attenuata. Lineage (NCBI taxonomy): Eukaryota > Viridiplantae > Streptophyta > Magnoliopsida > Solanales > Solanaceae > Nicotiana > Nicotiana attenuata. The sequence goes on from NC_031997.1 coordinate 28,339,667, forward strand.
ATGGAGCCATCTGAATACTCGACTAGTAGTTGTTGTTATAAGCAAACTCTACAAGCGGTAGAAACGGATCCCATGACCCTACGAAATCAACAACGCAAGCGCGTAACATATCGTCCAATATCTGAATAGTGCGCTCAGACTGCCCGCCCGTCTGAGGGTGAAATGGTATGCTCAACTCCACCTGAGTACCCAACTCTCGCTGAACACACTTCCAAAACTGGGAAGTAAACTGAGTGCCCTTATCTGGAATGATGGAAACTGGGATACCATGCAACCGAACAATCTCCCGGATATATATCTCTGCTAACCGCTCTGAAGAATATGTAGTACAGATAGGAATGTAGTGCACGCTCTTGGTCAGCCGATCCACAATCACCCAAATAACATTGAACTTCTTCAATGTCCCTGGGAGCCCAACTACAAAGTCCATAGTGATCCGCTCCCACTTCCACTCTGGAATATTCATCTGCTGAAGCAAACCACCCGGTCTCTAATGCTCATATTTCACCTGCTGGGTATTAAGACACCGAGCTACATATCCTACAATATCTTTCTTCATTCTCCTCCACCAATAATGTTGTCTCAGATCCTGATACATCTTCACATCTCCTGGATGAATAGAATACTGCGAGCTATGGGCCTCCTCCAAAATCAACTCTCGAAGCCCATCTACATTGGGCACACAAATTTGGCCCTGCATCCTCAACACCCCATGATCTCCAATAGTCACATCCCTGGCATCATCATGCTGAACTATGTCCCTAAGGACAAGCAAGTGTGGATCATCATACTGGCTCTCTCTGATGCGCTCATATAGGGAAGACCAAGAAACCACACAAGCCAATACCCGACTGGGCTCCAAAATATCCAACCTCATGAACCGATTGGCCAAAGGCTGAACATCAACTGCAAGAGGTCTCTCGCCAGCTGGAATATATGCCAAACTCCCCATACTCACTGCCTTTCGGCTCAAAGCATCGACTGCCACATTGGCCTTTCCCGAATGGTACAATATAGTGATGTCATAATCCTTAAGCAACTCCAACCATCTCAGCTGCCTCAAATTAAGATCCTTTTTCTTGAACAAATGCTGAAGACTGCGATGATCAGTGAACACCTCACAAGATACGCCATACAAATAATACCTCCAAATCATCAACGCGTGAACTATGGCAGCCAACTCCAAATCATGAACGGGGTAGTTCTTCTCATGGGTCTTCAACTGACGAGAAGCATAGGCAATAAGTCTACCCTCCTGCATCAACATACAACCAATCCCAACTCTCGAAGCATTACAATACACGGTATATGAACCTGAAGCTAATGGCAAAACCAACACTAGAGTTGTGGTCAAGGCTGTCTTGAGCTTCTAAAAGCTCTCCTCACACTCATCCGACCATACGAATGAAGCACCTTTCTGAGTCTACTTGGTCAAGGGCGATGCGATAGATGAGAATCCCTGAACAAACCAGCGATAATAGCCTGCCAAACCAAGAAAGCTACGAATCTCTGTGGCTGAGGACGGGCTGGGCCAACTCTGAACCGCCTCTATCTTCTTTGGATCAACCTGAATACCCTCACTAGACACCACGTGTCCCAAGAATGCCACTGAACTGAGCCAAAACTCACACTTGGAGAACTTTGCACAAAGCTTCTCCTCCCTCAATATCTGCAACACAACCCTCAAATGCTCCACGTGCTCCTCCTGACTACGCGAATATACCAGAATATCATCGATGAAGACTATGACAAATGAGTCAAGATAAGGCTGGAACACGCTGTTGATCAAATGCATGAACGCTACTGGGGCATTGGTCAGCCTAAAAGACATAACCAAGAACTCATAGTGACCATATCTGGTCCTGAAGGCCATCTTAAGAATATTCGAATCCCTGATCTTCAGCTGGTGATAACCTGAACGGAGATCAATCTTGGAGAACACTCTCGCTCCCTGAAGCTGGTCGAATAAATCATCAATGCGAGATAGAGGATACTTGTTCTTAATTGTTACCTTGTTCAATTGTCTATAATAAATGCACATTCTCATAGTGCCATCCTTTTTCTTCGCGAACAGAACCGGCGCGACCCAAGGCGACACACTAGGCCGAATGAACCCCTTATCAAGGAGTTCCTGAAGCTGCTCCTTTAACTCCTTCAACTCCGCTGGTGTCATACGATACAACGGAATAGAAATGGGCTGAGTGCCCGACACCAGGTCAATACCAAAATCAATGTCCCTGTCTGGTCGCATGACCGACAGGTTTGCAGGAAATACATCAGGGAAATCCCTCACAACTAGGACAGAATCAATACTGGGAGTCTCAGCTCCGATGTCCCTTACAAAGGCAAGATACGAGAGACAACCCTTCCCAACCATACGCTGGGCCTTCAAAGAAAGAGATCACTCTACTAGGAACATAATCAGTCACACCTCGCCACTCGATCCGTGGACACCCGGTATAGCCAATGTGATTGTCTTAACATGACAGTCCAGAATAGCATGACACGGAGATAGCCTATCCATGCCCAGAATGACATCGAAATCCACCATACTCAATAATAAAAGGTCCACTCGGGACTCCAAACCCCCATTAGTCACCACACACGACCAGTACACACGGTGCATAACAACAGTATCGCCCACCGGGGTAGATACATGAACATGTAAAACAAGAAACTCATGGGGCGTACCCAAATAACGACCAAAGTATGATGAAACATAAGAAAAGGTGGAACCGGGATCAAATAATACAGAGGCATCTCTGTGGTAGACTGAAACAATACCTGTAATAACAGCAACTGAAGCAATAGCATCGGGTCTGCCTGGAAGAGCATAGAAACGGGCCTGACCGCCCCCTGATCGACCTCCCCCTCTAGGGCGACCCTAGCTAACTGACCCCCACCCCTAGCTGGCTGGGCGGGTGGTGGTGGAGCAACTGGCGCTGAAGCTGATGACTGGCCCCTCTGCTAGGATGAACTAGCAAAATGACGAGGACACTGCCTCCACATGTGGCCCATCTCTCCACACTCGTAACAACTCCCAGGTGCTGGAGAAGGGGGCTGATGGGAACCCCTTACACTGAAGTGACTAGCAGATGCACTCGGCATAGAAGAGCCCTAAACAGATGGAGCACGGGATGAGCTCTGAGCTGGAAGGGCACTAAGTGAAGAATGGACCTGATGTGAACTGTGAGATCCATGGCCCGATGACGCCCCACGATAACGTGGGCGATCTGACTGACCATGTCGGAACTGTCGGCCTCTGTCGTGCTGAAATTGGCCCCTCGAAGGAGCACCATTGTAGCTACCAGATCCTCGAGGCCTCTTGGCCTCCCTCTCCTCTCGCTCCTGGCGTCGAACAGACTCAATCTCCCGGGCAATATCCACAACCTCCTCGAATGTAGCACCAGTCACCCTCTCCCTAGTCATGAGAATACGGAGCTGATAAGTAAGACCATTGACAAACCTCCTGACCCTCTCTCTATCTGTCAGGACCAACCAGATGGCATGACAAGACAACTCAGAGAACCTCAACTCATACTGTGACACAGTCATCTCCCCCTGATGCAACCACTCAAAGTGTCTAGGCAGCTCCTCTTTGCGAGACTGTGACACATACTTCTCCAGAAAGAGAACAGAGAACTGCTGCCAGGAAAGGGGTGCTGCACCAACAGGCCTGCGCCTCTCAAAGTCCTCCCACCAAGTCAAAGCAGCTCCTGAAAACTGATAAGTAGTGAAAGCGACCCCGCTGGTCTCCAGAGTACCGGCTGTACGAAGCATCCTCTAACAGTTGTCCAAAAAGCCATGGGCATCCTCGCCCTCTGCTCCATTGAAGGTCGGAGGTTGAAGTCTACCAAATCTCTCCAACTTACGCTGCTCATCCCCTGGCATGGCAGGAACTACATAGTCCTGAGCAGCTGCAATCGGCTGAGCTGGATGTGCCCCCATCGTTGAAGTCCCTGCACGACCTGCTCAGGTGTGCGAGCAGCGGGAGTCTGACTGCCTCTCCCCGCCTGAGAAGTAGTTGCGGCTGTAGTGGCTGAAACCGCCTGAGCTAAGCCAGTGCAAACTGATAAGATCTAAGCCAAGGCCTCATGAAGACCCGGAATCACAATAGGCACAGCTGGTGCTGCTGTAGTGTCCACAACTGGGACCTGGTCTTGAATTGGGGCAGCTGGTGGATCTACAGGTGCTGCCCTCGCTACTCCGCCTCTACCATGACCACGGTCGCGTCCTCGGCCTCTAGTGGCCCCGGCTGGTGGTACTGGTGGCCGTCCACCCTGTCCGGTAGCTCGCGTCCTCACCATCTGTGAGAGAATAGAATAACAAAAGTTTAGTACTCGGGTCAACAAACTCGCACGACAAGAATTTCAAGGATATGATGTTTCCTAAAGGTTCTGCAGCCTCTCGAGGATAAATACAGACGTCTCCGTACAGATCCGCGAGACTCTACTAAAACTGCTCATGAATCGTGAGACCTATGTAACCTAGGCTCTAATAGCAATTGTCACGACCATATTCCCGGACCCAGTCGTGATGGCGCCTCTCGTGAATACAAGGCCAGCCAACTATTCCCCATTTCGAAGTTAAACAGCTAAACAACAATAAAACAACCTAAAACATGATTTAATAAAAATAAGTAGCAGATAATATCATAACAATGCGGAAGTACAACCCAAACACAGCCCAAACCGGGGTGTCACTAGTCATGAGCATCTATAAGTCATAATACAAGTCTGCTAAGTCTATACGTAAGTACAACTGTCTTAAAATAGATAGAAATGATAAAGGAGGAGAAACACGGGACTACGGACGCAAGGCAGCTACCTCGTGACTCCGAATGTCAGCCTGAAGCTAGAAGGATCAGCACTCCAGAGCGGAACCAAGCACGCCTGAATCTGCACACAGGGTGCAGGGAGTAAAGTGAGTACTCCAACTCAGTGAGTAAAAAATGTAAATAAATACTGAAAGCGAGAAATCACGTAAGGCACAAGGCAATCCATAATGAAGCAGTAAAACCATTTCAAAACAGTAAATCAGTCAAGAGATAAATAGAAATCCATTTTAAATGAGTAAGAAGGAAAATGACAGGCAATTGAGCAATAGTAAAACACATAGAAGTTTGCCCCTCGGGCATAGTATCAACAAATCCGCCCCTCGGGCAACATCTCAGAACAATACCAGGCCCTCGGGCTCAATCTCACATCATACTGGGTACCCGCGCTCACTAGGGGTGTGCAAACTCCTGGAGGGGCCCCTTACGGACCAAGAGCAATATCAAGCCATCTCGTGGCATCATAAACAGACTCTCGACCTCATATAAATATCAAGCCACCTTGTGGCACGCAATCTCAGGCCCTCGGCCTCAAATTAATACCGGTGTTTCCTCACAACATAGGCCCGCGGTCTTACTCAGTTAAAAATCCTCACAAGCCACTCGAGCAATAGTAAAATAGTGTTTCTTATCCCAAACATCATTTAAAATACCATTTATGTATTAAAACTTAGTAAACATGGCTGAGTATGAAAAACAGTGAAAAATAACATGACTGAGTTCAGGTATAAAGTCAAAATAGTGAGGAAATATCAATAAAAATCCCCGAAGGGTTCAAGTAGTTGGCATTCAGCCCAAATAATGATGATAGCAAATAAATTTCAGTCAAATACGCGGTAAAATCATCAACCGGGACGGACCAAGTCACAATCCCAATTAGTGTACGACCCCACGCTCGTCATCCAGCGTGTGTCTCACCTCAATATAGCACTACGATGTGCAATCCGGGGTTTCAAACCCTCAGACCATCATTTACAATCATTACTCACCTCGAACCGGTGAAATCTCATGCTCGCAACGCCTTTGCCCCTCGAATCGGCCTCCACTCGTGTCGAATCTATCTAAAATCAAAACGAGGACGTCAAATAGGCTAAGGTAATGAAGCCCAAGCGAAAATAATCAACAATTAACACAAATCCCGAAATTTCCAAAACTCGACCCCCGGGCCCACATCTCGGAATTCGATAATTTTTACACCAGTAGATTCCTTATCTTCCCACGAGTTCATACATACCAAAATATCAGAAATCCGACCTCAAATGGTCAATCAAATCCTCAATCAAAAATCTAAATTTCCAAGCCCTAGTTCTTTAATTTTTGGCTTAATTTCCATGATTTACTAGGTGGAATTCGCATTAGAATCGAGTTTAAAGACCAAGAATCTTACCTCCAAGTAATTTTCTTTGAATCCCTCTTCAATCCCTTCAAAAAGCTCCAAAAACCACCAACAATGGAAGAAATAAACTAAACCATCGCGGACAAGACGACCTTTTTAACTTTCTGCCCAGGCCTGAAAATCCTCCTTCGCGAACGCGGTCAAAGCCTCGCGTTCACGAAGCACAACTCAACTTTGACCAAATTTCCTCTTACGCGATCACAACCTAACCCTCGCGAATGCGATGCTTAGCCCAGGCGAACCTTCGGGAACGCATTCCATCCATCGCGAACGCGATGAGTTAATTCCAATGAAGCTCAGCCCTCTCAATTCCTTCTATTCAAACCCGACACCTATCCTGCGAACGCGATGCATCAATCCTTAGCCCTTCGCGAATGCGGAGCTCCCATCACGAACGCGAAGGCTTAATCTTTTCCTTCCTCAACTGACTCTTCGCGAACGCGAGGGTCCACTCGCGAACGCGAAGAGTAAAATACCTGCAACTGCTGAAGACCAAAATCTGCAACTTTCTTCAACTTCAAATGATCCGTTCAACCCTCCGAATCTCACCCTAGGCCCCCGGGACCTCAACCAAAGGCACCAACATACCCCAAAACCTCATTCAAACTTGTTCCAATCTTGAAAACACCTCAAACAACATCAAATCAACTAAAACATATCGGATTCAAGCCTAAGTTTCTAAAAACTTCCGAATTCTGCTTTTGATAAAAAAACCCAACCAAACCACGTCCGAATAACCTGAAATTATGCACACACATCCCACATGACACAACGAAGCTACTGCAACTGTCGAAATTCCATTCCAATCCCTATATCAAATTCTCGCCTACCAACCGGAAATCGCCAAATTATCAACTTCGTCAATTCAAGCCTAAATCTTCTCCAAACCTCCAAAACCCATTCCGATCACACTCCTAAGTCTCAAATCACCTCCCGAAGCTAACCAAGCCATCGGAACTCCCATCCGAGCCCTCTAACACATAAGTTAACGTCCGGTTGACTTTTCCAACTTAAGCCTTCCTAAAAGAGACTTAGTGTCTCAAACCTTACCATGATTTGCCCTATATGAATTACTCATATAAAATCCAAGAAAATAGATTTATCCAATTATTTTCCATTTTATAGGATTTTTGTAGGATTTTATTAATTGTTTGCATTTTTGTGCATGTTTAATTTCCATTAAAGATCATGAAAAATGCCAAAAATACCATGCATTGCATTTAGGTTTTGTTAATACATTTTTAGGATTTATAGTTAGTTATTTGTTTTATTAAAAATTAAAATCACAAAATAATGGTCCATTTTACATTTTTACCTTTTTAATTTTAGATTATTGATTGAGTAATTTTTATAATTATTGTAGTTAGGTAATTAGTTAATTTTACAATTTAGATTTGTGATGACCCGGCCAGTCGTCTCATGAGTTACCGCTCCGTTTCCCCCATTTCTTCTTCTGTATGCTTTGTTTATCCGTGATTTGTGGTATCGGGTTGGTCGGATTGAGTCCGGAATCTCCCGAAATGTCGTTCTATAGTCCCAAAGTAAATATGCAGGGGGATCTCCCGGAATACCGTTCCTTAATCCCAAAGTAAATAAGTAGCGCAACCAACAGAGATAACAATTACAGCACGGCAGGAACCTCGTTGATCACCACAACAAGTACAACAGCAAAAATACCAATAATACAAAGTACGACAAGTAAATCAACTCAAGAACTTTAAATCATAAAGAAACGGTAGAACTAGTTCACAAGGAATAACCACACTAAAGACTGCTAGGCGTAAAAAGAATAGTTCAATAAGGGAAAACCAATATTTAGCAACGATCCCACAATATACAATTCAACAGTAAGGAAGCTAACACGAGTCAAATAGTTGCAAATAAAGATAAGTCAACTAAGATATAGGATGTCTAAACTTCTTTTAAGGTTGAGCAATTTCGAGGATGTTCGATAATTCAATTAAGGATAAGCAGCGAAAAGATAATCATAACCTCGACTCAGACTAAAAAATTATAAGATAAGATGATGATAATTTCAAATAAAGATAAGTAGTTATGAAAAGATAGCACGACAATAGAAGAGGTAAACTATTCAGTTGAGTCAATTAAGAGTCAAATAGGCAATAAGAGAGAATCCTAAAGCAATTAATTCTAATTTCAGCAAGTAGAGGTGAAACCAATAAATAGAAACTCAGTCATACCAAGAACAACCTCATACACTGTCACGACCCGGATTTCTCACCCTTGGGAGTCGTGATGGCACCTACTAATATGAGCTAGGCAAGCCAATCATTTGAACAATTTAACTTTTTACCCATTTTATATTCTTTAACAATTACGAAGATATAACATTTAACAGCGGAATGTAAAGCAGAAATAAACAAATAAAGATGGGAGGGGGAAACATGCTTCGGAAAATAACAGATAAGGCAGAATCTCAAGAGAATTATCAGGAAACCAAAATTCAACTTCTAACAAGGATAAGGAAAACAATGGCAGATTTCACTCGCGGTTCACCACTCGTTGCAGGCGTGCAACCCGATCCCATTTCTCATATCTTGTGGTAGGCGTACCACCCGCTCCCATTTCATTAAATCAAAGTTCTTCCAAATGAAATTTCTCCAACAAACGCAACAATTAATACGAATTCATAAGACATCAAAGTACACAATAATTATAATTCACTAAGGAAAACAAATAATGACAAGTAGCAATTAATCAAGGACTTTAAGGAGCAAATAGGCAATCTTTAAATATGCTAAATGTCAAGTAGCAATTAAGTCACATAAACATGTAGCAGTTATAGCATAAATTCAAGGCATAATGTTGCGCAAGGATACTTTGAGCCAATAATAACAAGCAACACAATAAAGGAAAATTCCAACACAAAGAACCACAGTAATAGTGGAATAAGATAATTAATGCACTTGAACCGATAACAACAAAAAATCATAAGAAACGGTAATAAGTCCACGGCATCACCCTTCGTGCTTTAACACTCTCTCACCAAAACAATACACGGCATCACCCTTCGTGCTTTACACTCTTCCTCACCCAAGCAACAATTACAAAGCAATTAGGGCAAGGGAATCAATGACATCACCATAAAGTCAAGTAACAACAGAAAATCAGTAAAACAAACGTAAAGAACAACATAACTCAATTATCAGCAAGAATCAGGGAAATCAAGGACAAGTGCACGGCATCACCCTTCGTGCTTTTACTCTCGTCCTCACCATAAGAATCAATATAATAGGTACGGAATGGTACATCGTGCGGCAGGAATCACCCTTCGTGCTTTACACTCTTTCCTCACCATGAAATCAATATAATAGGCACGAAATGCTACATCGTGCGGCACGACATCACCCTTCGTGCTTTACACTCTTCCTCACCTAAACAGAAATCACAACAATGGGGCGAGGGAATAAACAAGATTATAATAGGAATCCCGGCAAGGGAGCAACAATTAAACCATTAAATCCCGGCAAGGGAACAGCATAAACAATATCAACATCCCAGCAAGGGAGATAACCAAATAAACAGTAATATCCCGGCAAGGGAACAATTTAATAGCTCTTTCTCTTTTCACTTTTACTTTACAACTCGCTTTACCACTTGAGCCAATGCTCCAAAGGGTTCAATCAACTCACTCACTTTAACAAATTCGTAATATAACTTGAGCCATCGCTCCACAATGTATAAAAGTCACAATTACTTCCTTAACGTTTCACAACAAATAGAAATCACTTCTAAAGCATAGATTGTTCAACGAAATCATGAAAATCACATTATAAGACCCATGGTCATGCTACAATAATTACATAGCAAATAGGACTTGACTCCTAATCCCTCAAGCTAAGGTTAGACCAAACACTTACCTCGAACTTCCACGGCCAACTCAATCCTCAACAACCGCCTTTCCTTTTGAATTCGGCTCCCAATCAATCGTATCTATACTCGAATGACTTCATATCATCAAATAATGCTAAACAATTCGAACCCAGTGCCTAATTATAGCTTTTCCATCATTTTTCCCAAAAACTCAAAAATCGACCCCGGGCCCGCTTGGCCAAAACACGAGGTTCGGACCTAAATCAAATCCCCATTCACCCACGAGCCCAAATATATAATTTGTTTTCAAATTCGATCCCAAAACGAGGTCTAAACAAGAAAAATCAAAAATCCCTAACTATAACCATATACCAAATTTTCTATCTTAAATCACATGTTTTAGGCCTAGGATTTCAATAGATGTAGAAGGAAATGAAAGAAAATAAGTTAAGGATTACTAAACCAAGAGATTTTGGTTAAGAATCGCTTCAATGGTCGCCTAAGAGCTTGGAGAAGAAAGGTTTTGTGAAATTTTTGGTGAATCCCGTAATGACACTATTCTGGAATTTTAAAATTTAACTGGGCGAAAAATGGTCTATGCGATCGTGAAGAATGCAATGCGATCGCATAGAGGAAGGGGAAAATGGTCACCGCGATTGCGAACAGGACTATGCGATCGCATAGAGGAAAATGTAGGGCTTCTCAGGCTAACACTATGCGATCGCGGGAGGAGCTATGCGATCGCATAGAACAAACTGGACCCCTGAAAATTTACACTATGCGATCGTGAACATGGCTATGCGATCGCATAGAACAAAGGACTGGACAACAGCAGACAGCATATCTGCAATTTTTCTAAGGCTAAAACAACCCCGAAACACATCTGAATCACACCCGAGCCCTCGGGGCTCCTAACCAAACACATGAACTAACTCAACAACATCATACGAACTTATCCGTGCGATCAAATCGCCAAAATAACATCAAAAATAATGAATCAAACCTCAAAATCAAGAGTTTTTCCTCAAACTTCATTAAGTTTCAAAGTTACAACTTTAAGTCCGAAACACGTCAAACGACGTCCGTTTTTCACCAAATTTTACCGAAACGTCTTAAATCATATATAAGACCTGTACCGGGCGCCGGAACCAAAATTCGTGCCCGATACCAACACGTTCTAATAAAATTTCATTTCAAATTTCCTTATCCAATTTCAGAAAATAATTTCTTTTAAAAATTCATTTCTCGGGCTCGGGACCTCGAAATTCGATTCCGGGCATACGCCCAAGTCCCATATTTTCCTACGGACCCTCCGGGACCGTCAAATCGCGGGTCCAGGTCCGTTTACCCAAAACATTGACCAAGGTCAAATTTATTCATCTTAACATCAAAACTTAGCATTTTACACAGAATTTCACATTTAAGCTTTCCGGCTACGCGCTCGAACTACGCACGCAAATCGAGGCGACTCTAAATGAGGTTTTCAAGGCTTCGGAAGCACAGAATTCATTTAAAACAGGTGATGACCCTTTGGGTCGTCACATTCTCCACCTCTAAAACAACCGTTCGTCCTCGAACAGACAGAAGAAAGAAGTACCTGAGTCGGGGAAAAGATGAGGATAACGGCTCCGCATATCGGACTCGGACTCCCAGGTCGATGCCTCAGGAGGCTGACCTCTCCACTGAACACGAACAGAAGGGAAACTCTTGGATCTCAACTAACGAACCTACCGGTCTAGAATAGCTACCAGCTCCTCCTCATAAGACAAGTCCTTGTCCAACTAGACAGTACTGAAATCTAACACGTGGGATGGATCGTCGTGATATTTCCGAAGCATGGACACATGAAACACTGGATGCACGGCTGATAAGCTCGGCGGCAAAGCAAGTCTATAAGCCACCTCACCCACTCGATCAAGAATCTCAAATGGACCAATGACCTAGGGCTAAGCTTGCCCTTCTTCCCAAATCTCATCACGCCCTTCATAGGCGACACTCGGAGCAATACCCGCTCACCGACCATAAAAGCCACATCTCGAACCTTGCGGTCTGCATTATTACTCTTCTGCCTGGACTGAGCTGTACGAAGCCTATCCTGAATGATCCTGACCTTGTCCAAGGCTTCCTGAACCTGATCCGTACCCAACAACCGAGCCTCTCCTGCCTCAAACCATCCAACTAGAGACCGACGTCGCCTACCATATAAAGCCTCATAAGGAGCCATCTGGATGCTCGACTGGTAGCTGTTGTTGTAGGCAAACTCTGCTAAAGACAAAAACTGATCCCACGAACCTCCAAAGTCAATAACACAAGCTCGGAGCATATCCTCCAAAATTTGAATAGTCCGCTCGGACTGACCGTTCGTCTGCTGATGAAATGTTGTGCTCAACTCAACTCGTGTGCCGAACTCTCACTGAACTACTCTCCAGAAGCGCGAGGCAAACTGCGTACCTCGATCCGAAATGATGGATACCGGCACACCATGAAGGCGAACAATCTCCCGGATATAGATCTCAGCTAACCTCTCGGATGAATAGGAGACTGCCACATGAATGAAATGTGCTGACTTGGTCAGCCTATCAACAATGACCCATACTGCATCGAACTTCTTCCGAGTCAACGGAAGTCCAGTAACAAAGTCCATAGTGATCCGCTCCTACTTCTACTCGGGAAGCTCAATCCTCTGAAATACACCACCAGGCCTCTAATGCTCGTACTTAACCTGCTGATAATTCAAACAACGAGCCACATATGCTACGATATCCTTCTTCATTCTACGCCACCAATAATGCAACCGCAAGTCCTGATACATCTTCGCGGTGCCCGGATGAATAGAGTACCAGGAGCTACGGGCCTCCTCCAATATCAACTCTCGGAGCCCATCCATATTAGGCACACATACTCGACCCTGCAATCTCAAAACTCCATCGTCATCTAAGCTAACCTGCCTGGCATCTGATGACGCCCAAATCCACTACTAAAAAGTAAATGGACACAGTCGCATGCAATATAATTTACCCAACTATGAGTCGGGGTCGAAACCCACAGATAACAATATGTAGGCGATTAGGAATGTAAGAGAATTATCACTTATCGTGCAATGCCAAACACTAAGAATTTGGTTTTTGGAAAATGTTTATACCTAAATGCGAAAATGTAAACTAGCCTAGAAAGCAAGTAAAATGATCAATGGCTACAAGGATGAATGCATCGGGAATTACACTCAAGTAACAATCCAATGTATTTCATGATTTTACAAATATGAGCGAGTTTATGTTAATTAGCCACGGGTAATAATTCTTAATTAGCTTCTTCCGAAGACTAAAAAGACTTCCTAATTGAATTACCCCTAAAACAATTAAGAGTTTAAGCACTCCCGGATATGGCTACAAGTAGTTCAATCCTATCCCTAGGTAGAATCTATAAAATGAGGGTTAACGCCTCAAGTTCTTGTTAATTAATCTTTCCCAACCCCAAATTATCTTTTCCAAAATTAATTCGGAGTTAATGGGCGAGTCCTAGGGTTAGCTAATCCCTTTGGAAACATTAAAGAACAAGAATAATTAAAGTAACAATATCTCACTTCATAAAAGGATAAAAATCATTCAATACATAAGCACAACAAGGTATTTAATCCACACTTTAAACATGAATATTTCCATAAACAAGATTTAATTGTTGGATAAAATACTACACACTTAGATATACAATACAAAGCAAGAAAATGAAGAAATAAACATAAATGGGTAAGAAAATCTTAACCAGAAGCTTGAAATCTTCAAATCCCAAGTGTGTGTGCAAAACCCTAGCTTCAATGCTTGTTCTCTCTAGTTCTAGGAACTGAAAATAAGCCAAAGATCTCCCAACGATTTGCTTGGACGATGATAAAAATGGTTTGGGGTGAGAAAATATGAAATGACTTATTTGCCCAGATCTGATGCCCGACTTCCGCACCTGCGGAAGAATTACCGCAGGTGCGTCTCCGCAGATGCGGAGTACACATCGCAGAAGTGGAATTCCAAATAAATGCAGCCACCGCAGATGCGGTTCACCAGGCACAGATGCGCCATCGCAGAAGCGAAAATCCAACCGCAGATGCGGTTCCTGAGAAATTGTCCAGCTCCGCAGATGCACACTTCCTTCCGCAGATGCGAGGTCGCTTCTGCGACCACTCTTTCGCAGATGCGGAATTCACTGGAGACTTTTGCATGGTTTTCACCCTCTTTTGCTCAATTCCACTTCAATTCAATTCAAATTACTTTGTAGCATCATTTACCTAAAAATCTAACAATACACACCATAAACGACCTCATATTATAGTTAAAGGACATAAAAGCTAAGGAAAAGAGGCTAGATTGAGTGGTAAAATCACCACTCATCAGCATCTCCGCACTGCACCGTGTCTCTAAGGACACACAAATGGGGATCATCATACTGCCGATCACGGATACGCTCCAATAATGAAGAACGAGCGACCGTGCAAGCTAACACACGACTGGGCTCAGAAACATCCAGTCTCACGAACTGATTGGCTAAAGCCTGAACATCCAAAGCAAGCGGCCTCTCACCGACCGGAATATAAGCAAGACTGCGCATACTGGCTGACTTACTACTCAAAGCATCGGCCACCATATTGGCCTTTCCCGGATGATATAAAATGGTGATATCATAATCCTTCTACAACTCCAACCACCTCATCTGCCTCAAATTCAACTCCTTTTGCTTGAACAAATACTAAAGACTCTTGTGATCCGTGAACACCTCACATGCCACGCCATACAGATAATGCCTCCAAATCTTATATGTGTGAACTATTGCTACCAATTCCAAATCATGAACCGGATAGTTCTTCTCATGAATCTTCAATTGCCTCGAAGCATAGGCAATAACTTTGCCATCCTGCATCAACACTGCTCCAAGCCCAACACGGGAAGCATCAATATAGACTGTATAAGGCCCAGAACCCGTGGGCAAAACCAACACCGGTGTCGTAGTCAGAGCTGTCTTGAGCTTCTGAAAGCTTGCCTCACACTCATCCGACCATCTGAACTGGGCACCCTTCTGGGTCAATCTGGTCATCGGGGCTGCAATAGATGAAAACCCCTCCACGAACCGTCGATAATAGTCTGCCAACCCCAAGAAACTCCGAATCTCTGTAGCTGATGCTGGTCTAGGCCAGTTCTTGACTGCCTCAATCTTCTTTGGGTCCACCTGAATACCCTCTGCTGATACAACATGACCCAGAAATGCAACTGAACCCAACCAGAATTCGCACTTGGAGAACTTTGCATATAACTGACTATCCCTCAGAGTCTGAAGAACCACTCTAAGGTGCTGCTCGTGCTCCTCCTGGCTGCGGGAATATATCAATATATCATCAATGAAGACTATCACGAACGAGTCCAAATAAGGCCTGAACACTCGGTTCATCAAGTCCATAAAAGCTGCTGGGGCATTTGTCAACCTGAATGAAATAACCAAGAACTCATAATGCCCGTACCGAATGCGGAAAGCTGTCTTAGGGATATCGGATGCCCTAATCCTCAACTGATGGTAGCCAGATCGCAAGTTAATCTTGGAAAATACCCTTGGCCCCCTGAAGCTGGTCGAACAAATCATCAATCCTCGGCAGCGGATACTTATTCTTGATTGTGACCTTGTTCAACTGCCGGTAATCAATACACATTCTCATTGACCCATCCTTCTTCTTGACAAACAACACCGGCGCACCCCAAGGCGAAACACTGCGTCTAATGAAACCCTTCTCAAACAAATCTTGCAACTGTTCCTTTAACTCTTTCAACTCAGGCGGGGCCATACGTTACGGCAAAATAGAAATGGGCTGAGTGCCCGGAGCCAAATCAATGCAAAAGCCAATGTCCCTGTCGGGTGGCATACCCGGCAAGTCTGAATGGGAAAAACCTCAGGAAGCTCACGAACAACGGGCACAGAATCAATGGAAGGAACCTCAGCACTAGAATCACGAACAAATGCCAAATAGGCCAATCACCCCTTCTCGACCATATGTCGAGCCTTCACATAAGAGATAATGTTATGGGTAGAATAACCAGGAGTCACTCTCCACTCTAAACGAGGCAAACCCGGTAAAGCTAAGGTCACAGTCTTGGCATGACAGTCCAGATAGCGTGGTAAGGTAATAACCAGTCCATCCCCAAAATAATATCGAAGTCAACAATGTCCCAAAAGCAACAAATCTTCTCGAGTCTCAAAACCTCCAATCACCACAATACAAGAACGATGGACTCGATCGACCACAATAGAATCACCCACCGGTGTAGACATATAAACAGGAACACTCAATGAATCACTAGGCATGACCAAATACGGTGCAAAATAAAACCAAAGCTTTTCTACCACAAACCAGGACGGTACCTGCACCTCCACCTCTAATACCTTTACCTCCACCTCTAGCATCACCACCTCCACCTCTAATACCTTTACCTCCACAAAGCCTCCGAAGACGTAGCTGATCTATCACTGGTCTGTGCTGCTGCTCAGCTGAAGAAGCGGTACATGACCTCACCATTCGCGAAAGGACAAGAGTAGATGTTTCAATTTAGCATTGAGAGAACAAAATCGCACGATAGGGAAGAGTAGAAGTGAAACGTTTCCTAACTCTGTAGCCTCTGGGGGATAAATACAGACGTCTCCGTACCAATCCCTCAGACTCTACTACGCTTGTCTGTGAACTGTGAGACCTATGTAACCTAGAGCTCTGATACCAACTTGTCACGACCCGGATTTCTCACCCTCGGGAGTCGTGATGGCGCCTACTAATATGAGATAGGCAAGCCAATCATTTGAACAATTTAACTTTTTACCCATTTTATATTCTTTAACAATTACGAAGATATAACATTTAACAACGGAATGTAAAGCAAAAATAAACAAATAAAGATAGGAGGGGGAAACATGCTTCGGGAAATAACAGATAAGGCAGTATCTAAAGAGAATTATCAGGAAACCAAAATTCAACTTCTAACAAGGATAAGGAAAACAAAGGCAGATTTCACTCGCGGTTCACCACTCGTTGCAGGCGTGCAACCCGATCCCATTTCTCATATCTTGTGGTAGGCGTACCACCCGCTCCCATTTCATTAAATCAACAGTTCTTCCAAATGAAATTTCTCCAACAAATGCAACAATTAATACGAATTCATAAGACAACAAAGTACACAATAATTATGATTCACTGAGGAAAACAAATAATGAAAAGTAGCAATCAATCAAGGACTTTAAGGAGCAAATAGGCAATCTAATAATTAGTATGGAAAATGTCAAGTAGCAATTAAGTCACATAAACATGTAGCAGTTATAGCATAAATTCAAGGCATAAATACATAATGTTGCGCAAGGATACCTTGAGCCAATAATAACAAGCAACACAATAAAGGAAAATGCCAACATAAAGAATCACAGTAATAGTGGAATAAGACAATTAATGCACTTGAACCGATAACAACAAGAAATCATAAGAAACGGTAATAAGTGCACGGCATCATCCTTCGTGCTTTAACACTCTCTCACCAAAACAATACACGGCATCACTCTTCGTGCTTTACACTCTTCCTCACCCAAGCAACAATTACAAAGCAATTAGGGCAAGGGAGTCAATGACATCACCATAAAGTCAAGTAACAACAGAAAATCAGTAAAATAAACGTAAAGAACAACATAACTCAATTATCAGCAAGAATCAGGGAAATCAAGGACAAGTGCACGGCATCAACCTTCGTGCTTTTACTCTCGTCCTCGCCATAAGAATCAATATCATAGGCACGGAATGGTACATCGTGCGGCACGGCATCACCCTTCGTGCTTTACACTCTTTCCTCACCATGAAATCCATATAATAGGCACGGAATGGTACATCGTGCGGCACGACATCACCCTTCGTTCTTTACACTCTTTACTCACGAAAACAAACAATGCACGACATCACCTTTCGTGCTTTATCACTCTTCCTCACCCAAACAGAAATCACAACAATGGGGCGAGGGAATAAAGAAGATTATAATAGGAATCCCGGCAAGGGAGCAACAATTAAACCATTAAATCCCAGCAAGGGAACAGCATCAACAATATCAACATCCCGGCAAGGGAGATAACCAAATAAACAGTAATATTCCGGCAAGGGAACAATTTAATAGCCCTTTCTCTTTTCACTTTTACTTTACAACTCGCTTTACCACTTGAGCCAATGCTCCAAAGGGTTCAATCAACTCACTCACTTTCATAAATTCGTAATATAACTTGAGACATCGCTCCACAAGGTACAAAAGACACAATTACTTCCTTAACGTTTCACAACAAATAGAAATCACTTCTAAAGCATAGATTGTTCAACGAAATCATGAAAATCACATTATAAGACCCACGCTCATGCTAGACACCAACGTATAGATACTCGTCACCATGCCTATACATCAAACTCAACAATAATCACATAGCAAATAGGACTTGACTCCTAATCCCTCAAGTTAAGGTTAGACCAAATACTTACCTCGAACTTCCACGGCCAACTCAGTCCTCAACAACCGCCTTTCCTTTCGAATTCGGCTCCCAATCAATCGTATCTATACACAAATGACTTCATAACATCAAATAATGCTAAACAATTCGAACCCAATGCCTAATTACAGCTTTTCCATCATTTTTCCCAAAAACTCAAAAATCGACCCCGGGCCCGCTTGGTCAAAACACGAGGTTCGGACCAAAATAAAATCCCCCATTCACCCACGAGCCCAAATATATAATTTGTTTTCAAATTCGACCCCAAAACGAGGTCTAAACAAGAAAAACCAAAAAGCCCTAACTCTACCCAACTACCAAATTTTCTATCTTAAATCACATGTTTTAGGCCTAGGATTTCAATAGATGTAGAAGGAAATGAAAGAAAATAAGCTAAGGATTATTAAACCAAGAGATTTTGGTGAAGATTCGCTTCAATGGTCACCTAAGAGCTTGGAGAAGAAAGGTTTTGTGAAATTTTTGGTGAATCACGTAATGACACTGTTCTGGAATTTTAAAATTTAACTGGGCGAAAAATGGTCTATGCGATCGCGAAGAATGTAATGCGATCGCATAGAAGAACGGGAAAATGGTCACCGCGATCGCGAACAGGACTATGCGATCGCATAGAGGAAAATGTAGGGCTTCTCAGGCTAACACTATGCGATCGCGGGAGGAGCTCTGCGATCGCATAGAGCAAACTGGACCCCTGAAAATTTACACTAAGTGATCGCAGACATGGCTATGCGATCGCATAGAACAAAAGACTGGACAATAGCAGACAGCAGTTCTGCAATTTTTCAAAGGCTAAAACAACCCTGAAATACATCCGAATCACACCCAAGCCCTCGGGGCTCCTAACCAAACACATGAACTAACTCAACAACATCATACGAACTTATCCGTGCGATCAAATCGCCAAAATAACATCAAAATAATGAATCAAACCTCAAAATCAAGAGTTTTTCCTCAAACTTCATTAAGTTTCAAAGTTAGAACTTTAAGTCCGAAACACGTCAAACGACGTCCGTTTTTCACCAAGTTTCACATAAACGTCTTAAATCATATATAAGACATGTACCGGGCGCCGGAACCAAAATACGGGCCCGATACCAACACGTTCTAATCAAATTTCATTTCAAATTTCCTTAAACAATTTCAGAAAAGAATTTCTTTTAAAAACTCATTTCTCGGGCTCCAGACCTCGGAATTCGATTCCGGTCATACGCCCAAATCCCATATTTTCCTACGGACCCTCCGGGACCGTCAAATCGTAGGTCCGGGTCTGTTTACCCAAAACGTTGACCAAGGTCAAATTTATTCATTTTAACATCAAAACTTAGCATTTTTCACAGAATTTCACATTTAAGCTTTCTAGCCGCACCCGAACTGCGCACGCAAATCGAGGCGACTCTAAATGAGGTTTTCAAGGCCTCGGAAGTACAGAATTCATTTAAAACAGGTGATGACCCTTTGGGTCGTCACATACACAGTGAATATAAGGAACTAAGAACCCTAAAAGGCCAATTTCCCCCAAATAAGTCTTACCACACACTCGTCACCTCGCGTACACGAACTACAATCAACATAGAAGACTCATGTCCTAAGGGAAAATCTCTCACACAAGGTTAGGCAAGATACTTACCTCATAGAAGACAAACCGGTACTCTAAAATGAACTTCTCGAGTGAAATGACCTCCGGACGGCTCAAATCTAACAAAAATAACTTCAAAGCACAAATAAAACTCATAAGAAACTATTCCGAATCACAAAGTCTCAATCTTTAACAAAATCCAAAAGTCGACCCCTGGGCCCCCACCTCAGAACCCGACAAATTTTACAAAACCTGAATACCCATTCCGAAACGAGTTCAACCATACAAACTTTTGAAATTCTAATACCATTTGTTCTCTCAAATCATGATTTTTCATTTTGAAAACTTTCTTCAAAAGCACAATTTTCCTCAACTCAAAACACCAATCAAATGATAAAAACAAAGATAAAATCATGGAACATATTAAATTCTAGGTGAAGAACACTTACCTAATCGATTTGCTTGAAAAAACCCACAAGAATCGCTCAAAACCGAGTTTTACAAGTCAAGATATGATAAAAATGGTCTAACCCTCGATTCGGGAATATATTCTGCCTGCCCAGTTATTTATGCATCGCGAACGTGGAAGAACAATCGCGTTTGCGAAGAAGGAAAATGAAAGTTGCCTAGTTATGCTTTGCGAACACGACCACACGTGCGCGAACGCGAAGAACAAAAGTGTGATGGCCCAATGACTGCTCTTCGCGAATGCATGAAGCAGTATGGGAACGCGAAGAGTGGAATGGGCTAACTACGCGAACGTGTGAGATGAACGCGAACGCGATGAAGGAAAATATAGACCTTCGCAAACGCGAGAGAATGTATGCGAACGCAAAGAAGAAATTTGGGGTGGTCAACAGAAGCACTTCGCAATTGCGAAGAAGAATACCAGAAGACAGAATTAGCAATTCAAAAATAGGAGGAATTGACCCGTAGCCCACCTGGAACATACCCGAGGCACCCGAGACCCCGTCTAAACACACAAACAAGTTCTATAACCTAACACGAACTCGCTCGGGGTCTCAGATCATATCAAACAATGCCAATAAGCAAATTTCGCTAAGAATCGAACTTTCAAATCTTCCAACTTCTAGAACTCGTGTCGAAACCTATAAAACCAACCCGGAATGACGTCAAGTTTTGCAGGTAAGTCCGAAATGACGTGACGGAGCTGTTAAAATTCTCATAATTGCATTCCGATCCTGATAGTACAAAGTCAACTATGGGTCAAACTTCTTCATCTTCCAAACTTCAACTTTCCAACTTTCGTCGAAATACCTCAAATTACCCTACGGACCTCCAAATCCAAATCCGGACGCACGCCTAAGTCCAAAATTATCATACAAAGCTGCTGACCTCATCCAAAACTCATTCCGTAGCCGTTCACTCAAAAGTAAAATTCCCGTCAAATTCTCACCGCTTAAGCTTCCAAAACTAGAATCCTTCTTCCAATTCAATCCCGGAATTATTCGGTAACTGAATTCAACCATGCACGCAAGTTGATACAAATAATGAATTTGTTCAAGACCTTACGCTGTTGAACGGAGCTTAAATTCTCGAAACGATCGGCCGAGTCGGTACAGTATGAATACTAGTATTAGTTAAAATGTATGTTATTTTAAAAGTGGAGGGCAAATCTAGCCCTTTTCCCTGAAAGAAATGGAAAGTATCGTAGATCACAGGTAAGACCGGAAAAATGCTTGATGTCATGCTAAAATATTGTTAGCTTGGATTTGGGCGGGTTAAATTGGGTTGAGTCAATAATTGAGAGGGTTAAATGACCCGTCCAAAAGTTACTTAGGCAAAGATTGGTTGGGTCAAGATGGATTAAAATTCGGGTCATACCTCAACCTGCCCAATTCTTTTCAAGCTTCACTTAGTAAATAAGACTTTTTTTTTCTTTTGTTATAGTCATATATGACATATCAAACAAACAAAATTATTTCTAAGATATTTTGGTTACTCATGAATTAATTTAGGCTAAAAATTGGCCCAAATTTAAATGGGTTGAGATGGATTGGGTCAAGATGAGCTAAGTTCATTAATAACCAGCCCAACCTTGGGCGGGTTGGACGGTTCATTTGGCCTTGGGAAAAATTTGACAGCCCTAGCTTGGATATAAGCATATACCTCTAGTGGGGTTAGGCACCTTTTGTACGACGAGATTATATCTCTTGAGAAAATGTATTTATGATTTCCTTTTATTCTTTAGAACATGTTGAGCTTTAAGAATGTAAATATGTCCTCACGTTGGTCCATATTCTAGAAACAAAGGTATTCATTTAATCGTGATCATAGTATGTGGTGGTTAAATACATGAGTGGCTTCGCTGGCTTAAACTTTTCCTAGCTTTCTGAGTGTATGCCACCCCAATTTACCTTAAGTTGTGATGACATCTATCTCATCCCATTAGGTGAATCAATATACAATGTAGCAGTAAAATAAAACAATAAGAATATAAGTCTAACAGTGTAGCATACATAGAAGAGAATATCAACTCCAAATTCAACGTCAAACACTAAATACGACCCCAGGAACTAGTAAAACAAGTCATGAGCATCTATAATAAAATAACAACACAATTTTCTGACTACATATAAATATAATATGAATATAATAAAATAGTAGATGAAAATATATAAGAGATTCCATGAAGTTGCAAACAAACCAAGAAACTCACCACTAGACTCCATGCACGTGCTGGTATCAGGGTCAGAATCTGTACAAAAATATACAAAAATGTAGCATACGTATACCAATACGTACTCAGTAAGTTTTATTGACTGTCTTCAATGAAGTGGTAGTGGCAGTTTCTCAAAACACTCAGTTTCATAAATCTACTATATATAGTTGTAGTAATAGAAAGAAAGCACTGAAATAACATAAGTAGGATACGCACAATACAACATTATTAATAAATGCATTAACAATAGCCTAATATAACTAATACATGATAAAGACTCAAGTTTTACAATCAATTGGCACTCCTCGTGCCTCGACACTCCCCGTGTCCAACAAGCATGCCTGCACATTTCTTGATGTAGCACGGGTAATTAAATAACTTTAGAGAGATAAATCCAAATTCACATCGGTTAGGTGGGGCAAACCTCAGTGCTGAGTCTAGGCGAATCCCATGCGGTGGGGAAAACCTCAGCGAGGATGCTGAGTCCATAAGAGGGGGTGTATGTAATACCCCAGACTTTAGACAGAGTTTCACATCAGTAAAACACAAGAGGGATTATGGGTATATAAGTTAACAAGCCTTAGACCCTAGTGACGCGTTTTAAACCCGTGAGGGCCTAGGCCCAGAGCGGAAAATATCACTAGCCGGTTGGGCTATTACTAATGGTATCAGAGCCACTCTTGTGTCAGCCTTGCCGATGGTGGGTCAGAGTTCAAATGAGTTTAGGCAAATCCCGGTTAGGCGGGGCAAACCTCAGTGTTTAGTCTAGGCAAATCCCATGCGGTAAGGAAAACCTCAGCGAGGACGCTGAGTCCATAAGAGGGGGTATATGTAATACCCCGAACTTTAGATAAAGTCCCACATCGGCAAAACACAAGAGGAATGCTGGGTATATAAGTTAACAAGCCTTAGACCCTAGTGACACGTTTTAAAACCGTGAAGGCCTAGGCCCAGAGCAGATAATATCACTAGCCGGTTGGGCTGTTACAGATGTATGTAATACCCCGGACTTTAGGTAGAGTCCCACATCGGCAAAACAGAAGAGGGATGTTGGGTATATAAGTTAACAAGCCTTAGACCCTAGTGACGCGTTTTAAACCCGTGAGGGCCTAGGCCTAGAGCGGATAATATCACTAGCCGATTGGGCTTATACAGATGGTATCAGAGCCACTCTTGTGTCAGCCTTGCCAATGGTAGGTCAGAGTTCAATAGAGCTTAGGCAAATCTCGGTTAGGTGGGGCAAACCTCAGTGCTGAGTCTAGTTGAATCCCATGCGGTGGGGAAAACCTCAGCGAGGACACTGAGTCCATAAGAGGGGTTGAATGTAATACCCCAGACATTAGACAGAGTCCCACATTGGCAAAACACAAGAGGGATGTTGGGTATATAAGTTAACAAGCCTTAGACCCTAGTGATGCATTTTAAACCCGTGAGGGCCTAGGCCCAGAGCGGATAATATCACAAGCTTGTTGGGCTGTTACAGATGTATGTAATACCCTGGACTTTAGGTAGAGTCCCACATCGGCAAAACACAAGAGGGATGTTGGGTATATAAGTTAACAAGCCTTAGACCCTAGTGACGCAATTTAAACCCGTGAGGGCTTAGGCCTAGAGCGGACAATATCACTAGCCTATTGGGCTGTTACAGATGGTGTCAGAGCCACTCTTATGTCAGCCTTGCCGATGGTGGGTCAGAGTTCAATTGAGCTTAGGCAAATCTTGGTTAGGCGGGGCAAACCTCAGTGCTGAGTCTAGGCAAATCCCATGAGGTGGGAAAAACCTCAGCGAGGACGCTGAGTCCATAAGAGGGGGTGAATGTAATACCCCAGACTTTAGACAGAGTCCCACATCGGTAAAACACAAGAGGGATGCTGGGTATGTAAGTTAACAAGCCTTAGACCCTAGTGGCGCATTTTAAACCCGTGAGGGCCTAGGCCTAGAGCGGATAATATCACTAGCCAGTTGGGCTGCTATAGATTTTGAATGATGTTATGGCATGTGTTGCCGTGTTTAGTTGAGGTCCCGAGGGCCTCCGGTGTGTTTCGGATGCTCAACTGGTCATTTTTGGACTTGAAAGGTTAGCAGATTTTGCTGGTATTTCTGTTGCAGAAGATCCTTCTTCGCGATCGCGTGAGGAGGCTCGCGATTGTGTAGAGCATTTTTGGAGACCAGTCAAGTTATTTATCGTGTTCGCGGAGTAAGGGATGCGATCGCGTAGGGTTATGTGGACCAAAGCTGGGGCCACGCGTTTGTTCATCACGAACGCGATCAGTGGTCCGCAATCGCGTAGGAGAGAGAGGCAGAGCATCGCGTTCGTGTGGTGATTAACGCGTTCGCCTACGGTTAAGTCAGGAGCCATCAAAGTTGTTCTTCGCGATCGCGAGGGTGTTTCTGCGATCGCGATTATGGAAGAACCTGGGCAGAATGTTTAAGTTCAAAAATTAGGGTTTTAGTCCATATTTTCAAAACTCATTAGAGAGCTCGGGAGAAGGCGAATCTAGAGGGGATTTTCAGAGGAGTTATTGGGGTAAGTGCTCTTCACTTTTTTTTGGTTGTATTCCATGATTATGTCTTGATTCTTATCATTTAATTTTGGAATTTGGGGTGAAAATTGGGGAAAATGGAAGAACATTTTGAGAGTGGATTTTTGGGATTTGGATGACCATTTGACGTCGGATTTTTGTGAATTTGACATGGGTAGACTCGTGAGCGAATGGTTTTCTAGTTTTGTGATTTTCATTGGATTTCGAGACATAGGCCCGGGGGCCGAGTTTGAGCCAAATTCGAGATTTTTGGTCTAAATTGATAATTTTCATATGGGTTTCACTCCTTTAGCGTATATTGATGATAATATACTGATTTTGGTTAGATTCAGAGCATTTGGAGGCCGAATAGAGAGGCAAGGGCATCGCGGGCTAGAATTTTGGCTTGGTTTGAGGTAAGTAACGCTTCCAAACTTGGTTCTGAGGGTTCGAAACCCCGAACTATGTGTTCTATGATTACTATTGAGGTGACGCAAAT
>NC_031997.1:28365660-28370835 GCF_001879085.1 Nicotiana attenuata
TCGCTCGGCTCGGCTTCGGCTTCGGCTTCGGCTTCGGCTTCGGCTTCGGTCAATTGAAGATGATGTCGTTCGGATTAAAGAATGCTGGGGCCACCTACATGAGGGCCATGACTACTATTTTCCATGACATGATACACAAAGAAATCGAGGTGTATGTGGATGACATCATCATCAAATCCAAGAAAGCCACTGACCACATGGAAGATTTAAGAAAGTTCTTCAACAGGTTAAGAAGGTACAACTTGAAACTGAATCTCGCTAAATGTGCATTCGGGGTTCCTGCCGGAAAACTGCTTGGGTTCATCGTAAGTCGACGAGGAATAGAACTAGATCCGTCAAAGGTCAAGGCCATCCAAGAATTGCCACCACCAAAGAACAAGAAGGAGGTTATGAGTTTCTTGGGGAGACTCAACTACATCAGCCAGTTCATAGCCCAGTCCACTGTCATTTGTGAACCAATCCTTAAGATGTTGAAGAAAGATGCCACCACTAAATGGACCGATGGTTGTCAAAAGGCCTTCGACAAAATCAAGGAATACCTGTCAACGCCGCCAGTCCTGGTCCCGCCCAAACCAGGTAGACCACTATTACTCTACCTTATAGTGCTGGATGGAGCATTTGGCTGTGTTTTAGGACAACATGATGAAACGGGAAAAAAGGAGCAAGCCATCTACTATCTCAACAAGAAGTTTACCCCGTACGAGGCCCGGTATTCCCTACTAGAACGCACGTGTTGTGCTCTGACTTGGGTAGCTCAGAAGTTGAGGCATTATTTCTGTGCCTACACCACCTATCTCATATCAAGGATGGATCCGCTAAAGTACATCTTTCAGAAGCCCATGCCCATGGGCAAACTGGCCAAATGGCAAATATTGCTGAGTGAGTTTGATATTGTCCACGTGACTCAGAAAGCGATCAAAGGACAGGCACTGGCCGATCATCTTGCCGAAAACCCCTTGGGCGGAGAATACGAGCCTCTAAAGATGTGTTTTCCTGACGAGGAGGTATCTTTTATAGGAGAAGACATTGCAGAATCCTATGATGGCTGGAGAATGTTTTTCGATGGAGCAGCAAACTTTAAGGGAGTTGGCATAGGAGCAGTTCTAGTATCAGAAACAGGTCAGCATTATCCGGTGTCTGCCAAGCTCATGTTCCCGTGCACCAATAACATGGCCGAGTACGAAGTCTGCATCTTAGGGCTCAAACTAGCCATTGACATGAACGTTCGGGAGTTACTAGTGATCGGGGACTCAGATTTGCTCATACATCAGGTCCGAAAAGAATGGGCAACCAAGAACTCCAAAATACTACCATACTTGCATCACGTACAAGATTTGAGGAAGAGGTTTACAAAGACGGAATTCCGACATGTCCCCAGAATCCAGAATGAGTTCGCCGATGCATTGGCCACTCTATCATCCATGATTCAGCATCCAGATAAGAACTTCATTGATCCCATCTTGGTAAAAATCCAGGGTCAACCTGCCTATTGTGCTCATGTCGAGGAAGAGGCAGACGGAAAGCCATGGTTCGATGACATTAAGAAATATTTGTCAACAGGAGAGTACCCAGAACTTGCAAACACTACTCAAAAGTGCACACTGCGGAGATTGTCCAATCACTTCTTTCACAGCGGAGGAATCCTATATAGGAGGACTCCCAATTTGGGATTACTAAGGTGTGTCGAGGTAAGGGAAGCATCCAGGTTATTGGAGGGGAAGTTCATGCAGGGACTTGTGGTCCGCATATGAATGGTTTTGTCTTAGCCAAGAAAATACTCCGGGCCGGTTATTTCTGGATGACTATGGAGACGGACTGCATTCGGTATGTCCGAAAGTGCCACCGCTGTCAGATACATGCAGATATGATAAAGGTGCCTCCTAACAAGCTCAATGCAACTAGCTCACCATGGCCGTTCGCCGCTTGGGGGGATGGATGTCATTGGACCTATCGAGCCTGCCGCATCAAACGGGCACAAGTTCATACTAGTGGCGATTAATTATTTCACCAAATGGGTTGAAGCAGTATCATATAAGGCGGTAACCAAGAAGGTTGTGACAGACTTCGTTCGCGACCGTATCATTTGCCGGTTCGGCGTCCCAGAGTCAATCATCACTGACAATGGTTCCAATCTCAACAGTGATCTGATGAAAGCAATGTGTGAAACCTTCAAGATCAAGCACAGGAATTCTACAGCCTACAGGCCTCAGATGAATGGAGCTGTAGAAGCGGCCAATAAGAACATCAATAAGATACTAAGGAAAATGATAGAGAAACACAAGCAATGGCATGAGAAGTTATCATTCGCTCTACTGGGATACCGTACCACAGTCCGCACATCGACTGAGGCGACACCCTATATGTTGGTTTACGGTACCGAGGCAGTCATCCCAGCCGAGGTAGAGATTCCCTCCCTGAGAATTATGCGAGAAGCAGAACTTGAAGATGCAGAATGGGTAAAGAGTCGCTATGAGCAATTAGCCCTTATAGACGGAAAAAGATTGAATGCAGTTTGCCATGGTTAGCTTTATCAGAATAGAATGACCAGAGCTTTCAACAAAAGAGTCAGGCCGAGACAGTTCGCGCCAGGGCAGTTAGTACTGAAGAAGATTTTTCCGCACCATGACGAAGCCAAAGGAAAATTTTCTCCCAACTGGCAAGGTCCGTACATGGTTCACCGAGTTCTAACCGGAGGAGCCCTCATACTTGCAGAGATGGACGGAGAAGTTTGGCCGAAGCCGATCAATTCAGATGCAGTGAAACGATACTATGTGTAACTACTATTGATTCCTTTATGATGTAATTTGAACTACGCCTGACCTGATTCCCGTTTAAGAGGGGATACGTAGGTAGCCCTATGGGTTCAGTCACAATTCAATAAAATTTCCATTTTCCCCCGATATTGGAAACTGGGGCAGAATTTTGAGGAGGACCCTCAAAATTCCGAAGTTGACTTTCACCATCCACCGCGCGCAGTCGTCAGAGGCACCGGCCCAGTAAACTGGGGCAGAATTTTTAGGAGGACCCTCAAAATTCTGGAGCAAAAGAGGTTGCAATATCTTGAACCGTGTCGCAGTCGTCGGTTCATCTAAAATCATTTTATCTATTATGTATTTACATCATATTTTATTATTTTGCTAAATCATGCATGAATACTATCAGAACAGCTTTGTTAGCAACGCTACTCCAATGAAAGCAAGAGCCGAGTAGGACGAGCGCAGTCCGCGGGAAGACGAACTAACCTTCCCCTTTGACAAAACTCACAATCTTTCTTTGAATGCAGGTACCCCAAGACATAGAATCATCGGATACGGTTACAAACTCATACTTTTCAGGAATATAACTCCCGGAATCATCACCTATTTTCAAGTGCTACTCGCACGCAACATCCCCAGCAGCCACAGTGACAATCAACTAGCAGCTATCGTCTCTCAGCTAAGAAATTTTATCACTATTTTCGCACACTGCATAAGGCTACCTTTCTGCCTTCCGAGACTAAGCACTGTCTCCATCCTGCATCTCCTTGCACTGCATAAGGCTACCTTTCTGCCTTCCGAGACTAAGCACTGTCTCCATCCTGCATCTCCTTGCATTGCATAAGGCTACCTTTCTGCCTTCCGAGGTTAAGCACTACCTCCATCCTGCATTCCCTTGCATTGCACAAGGCTACCTTTCTGCCTTCCTAGGTTAAGCACTACCTCCATCCTGCATGGCTGAAATATCGCCACCTCTTATTTGCATCGGCTGAAAGATCGCCAACTCTATTTAAATCTTTACATCGGCTGAAATACCGCCATTTATGCTTTTCATCGGCTGAAATATAGCCCAACTTCTTTTAAATCTCTATATCGGCTGAAAGATCGCCAGTTTATATTTAATCATTGTCGGCTGAAAGATCACCAAATCTATTTAAATCTTTACATCGGCTGAAATACCGCCATTTATGCTTTTCATCGGCTGAAATATCGCCAACTGCATTTAAATCTCTGTATCGGCTGAAAGATTGCCAGTTTATACTTAATCATTGTCGGCTGAAATATCGCCAACTTTATTTAAATTCCTGTCGGCTGAAATATCGCCATTTACATTTTTCTACATCGGCTGAAACACCGCCAACTTTATTTAAATTCCTATCGGCTGAAATATCGCCATTTACATTTTTCTACATCGGTTGAAACATCGCCAGCTTTATTTAAATTTCTGTCGGCTGAAATATCGCCATTTACATTTATTCTTCACATCGGCTGAAATACCGCCAAATCTTGCATTTCATGGGCTGAAATACCGCCAAACTGTCTAAGGGCGTCATTGTTCGGAGGCACCATCTTCATAGCCCGAGAACCCCATGCCATGGCCCGAGGACCCCGCTTTATATTCTGCACATCATTATTCAAAGGGATCATGGTTCGGAGGCACCATTATCATAGCCCGAGAACATCATTTCATAGCCTGCGAATCCTTTATTATGCGCTTCACGGCCCAGGACGTCATGGTCTGAGGACGTCATCCTAACCGTCCAAAGACAACATTCATGGTCTAACGGGAACTTGCATCACGTTTAAATTCTGCACGATATGCTTGTATTACTCACTTGCAGGTACATCAGCTGGCAACAGCCATTGTTGCAGGAGCGATCTCGCTCCAGTTCTCACAGCCCATCAGTCCCTGACCATCCTTCCCAACCCAAATATTACGTCCGTCCTTTTCAAAAAATTCCATCGGCATACTCCGTCGATGTATCTTGAACTACATATGACCTGATTCCATTAAGATCAGGGATATGTAGGCAGCTCAAAAACCAGAGCTCGGTCAAAACCTTTGTAAGTCATCTCTCTCGGTCAAAATTGGTCATCATATCTTTACCCGACAACTCTTTCATCCTTCCCGGGTAAATAGGGGCAGCTGTTGATACCCAATTTTTCCCTATGTATTTATATATACTCAAATTATTCTCAAAATAGTATGTACATGCATATATAAGCATGCCCAAGAGTTTTGGTATTTTTCCCTTACTTTTTAAAGATCTTAAAATCAATTTGTTGTCTATTTTAACAGTACCAAAATTTAATAATCATTTCCAAACTAGCATTTTTGGTGAATAATTTATTTCATTCTCATATTTACACTAAGATATAATTAAAGTAATTTTTGCGTATTTTTATACATTTGTTTGGT
>NC_031997.1:28373129-28407601 GCF_001879085.1 Nicotiana attenuata
ACAGCTTTGCACATTTGCATATCACACATAGATATCATGTCTATAAGGTTTCTGCACTTCTCCACATAGATATCATGTCCATAGGGTTTCTGCACTTCTGCACATATAGATACCATGTCTACAAAGTTTATGCATCCATATAGATACCATGTCTATAGGAATTTTGCATCTCCATATGGATACCACGCCTATAAGTAACCACAAATCCAGACTCTACGCATGCATTGGTCACTAGGCAAACCGATTTATAGGATTAAAAACTAACAGTATTCAGATACCATGCCTATAGGATTTCTGCGCTCTTGCTACGCCTGTAAAAAGTGTTTAAATTAACGATGCTTGAAAGCATGCCTATAGGAACTATCAATCAAATCTGAATCACTCGTTTTAAGATTAGCACTAATTACAGAACTCGCACCATTCTGTTAAAACTGGCAACTTTCTTAATCAGTTTGTTTCTTTATTCCTGAAACCAGTAAATGCCATGCCTATAGGTCATCACGTAGGCAAACAAGTATGTAGTTAATTAATTGCACTGGTCTTCGATAAGTTGTAGCCAGGCGAGCCTAGGATAGGTGTCAAGTGGAAGTGCAGTGATGTATGCAGCTGAGGCATCCTAACAGACCGGTAGACTTGAACAAATAATTAGGCTTTGAACTTACCTTCTCTGGATGGAAGGGGTGACCGGGATAAGTGATATGCGAAAAGCGATATGCTTTACACGTCCGCTTCCAGGACGTCACGCCCACGCGTCTCCTGACTTCATTTTACCAAGTTCAATGTTAGCCAAATTAGTCAACATTTATCTCTTTCGATGCAACAGCAAGAAAGAGATTTCTCTATGAAAAATATGAATCGGAGTTGAAGAAGGGGAGGGAGAAGGAGCCCTTGACCCGCAATTCGCCCATTAAAGCGGTACGTGAGCTGGGTTCAGAACGTCGTGAGACAGTTAGTTTCTCCTCCAAAAATGATTTCTCCGGTCGGGGAACGTGGGGATTCTTATTTGTACAAATGGTACTTCGAGCTTGGAACGAGGCCTATTTCAAAAGAGAAAAAGAGACTAGTAATTAATCCCTTTCATATCATTTGACCAATTGTAATTGCAAACTTCTTGCCTGAAAATATGTAATGAACCAGCCTGCCTAACGTTAAGCATAATTTCGACCTAATCAGTACATGTAAGACATGCTAAACTACATGATTTTCTGTGATTAAAGGAGGTTTATCTGAGCCTTCATTGTTTTGTGCTCCCATAACTGCTTTCATGTGTTTTGCTTGACGCCTTAGTAATTTAACCTTTTTAAACCTCTGAAAAGCCAAGCTTCCTCCCTTTAGGATTAGTAGTCCTAAAAGCCTCCAGGAATGATAGGTGGGATGGGCAATAGCATGCAATAAGTAAACGAGACTATTTCGCGCTTAATACCTTAACGGGGTGGGAAGGGTAGACATGGAGATGATGATCACACGATAACACTATGCGTACGATTGATTACCGGTGTTGTGTGGATGATCCATGTGATTTATAAACCTAGGACCCCTTTCCTTATACAACTTTGTTTAATATCAATAAAATCCTGTCTTTTCAACTATTCAAAACTCCTCCTTAATTTTACTGCATTATTCCTTTTCTTCCAAATTTTTCTTCTTTGTTTATTCAATGTATTGATTAATTTTCTGCGTTTAGTCCCCCCTTTAAACAAATTGTAGATCATCTAGACCTTGATCCCACATACTTGTCACGTATCTATTTGCAACCCTTATGTGTAAAATAATTTGTGTATATATTTGAATTGAAGTCACAACATAGCATGGCCGGGAACCACACTAGTGGATCTTGAGGGGTGCCTAACACCTTCCCCTTGAGATAATTTCTAGCCCTTACCCGAACTCTAGTTTTCCAACTCAAAAACCCTTAGTGTCCTAATGCACTTAATCATTAGGTGGCGACTCTTCAACACAAAAACCCAATTCCCAAACGGGAATAGAGTTGTCTTCCCAAATGTCGTAAATCCGATTTCGCGAGAAAAAGGGGACATCGACAGCAAGATGATTAGCAATCGAAGCACAAGTTAAAATTATAAACCAGTGACACACAATTTATTCTTGAAATACATTTCCCAAAAGAAAACTACACAATTTCAACTCATGAATATGTAAAAGCTTAAAACACATTTGTAAAACATTCAAAGCATAGGATTAGTAAAAACAACCACATTGGGGCATGACTTGAGGACATAAGCTTTTAGGAAAATATATTTTCGAAATAAATTTGGAACAATTGAATAAAGGCTCATTTCATACCCTTTCTCATATCATTTCATTTCACTGGCACTGTTAGCTACAAGTATAACATTCATTCTTGGCACAGTGGCCACACTTTATATCTCCAACTCACTTCTTTCACTTTCAAACATCTTTATAGATTATCAACAATAACGCATTTCAAATCAAGACCTTAGGTACACATATGAGCAATTAAGAGTCTTAAGCACATCGAGTTTTTCTCACATAATTTGGCATCACAACTTCCATTTGAAACACGACTCAAAACCATAACCTTTTGATACACACATAATTCTTGAACACATTCCCGAAGGAAAAAATAATGTGATAGGAGCATTCAGAACACGTTTTGAATACATAACTTTCGGCACTTTGTTTACTCAGGATAACCGAATTTATTAGGAACAACTCGGAACATGGGAATTAGGAACTTGAGCCAACCATACTTGGAACTTACGGAAACATCATGGAATTCAGTTCTAAGAAAGTTGTTTAGCCAACATACCTTTCTTGAGCTTTCCTTACATTACTACAATGTTTCAAAAATCCTAGCAACTTCAATCTATTGAGAAACATAACAAAAGTGAACCATAATTAGGTAGATTTTCGTGGGTTCACCTCATTTAAGCATTTCATCAAACACTAGGTGTGCAAAATTGACTATAAGGTTCTTCTACAAGATTTTCTTGACCCCACAACCAACTCAATACCAAGAGTTTACTCCTTTTAGTTCAATAACATCCCTACCACCCTTATGGGTACATTCACGCACAAAGAGCAACTCCCACACCTAAGAATCATACTTCTCATGACCTACTTTAGTCCAAATCACGAAATTTAGGGCTAGGGAGTAGGACCTTACCTATTTGATGAAGATCTTGCGGATTTCTCCCATAAATCTCCAAAGCATGAGCAAGAATTTGAAGCATGAAAATGTTGGTGCCCTCCCTTCTCTCTCTAGAATAGCTCTCTCCTCTCTCCAAAATATCAAATTTTACCATGTAAAATGACCCCTAAGGCCTTATATCAAAATAGGGTCGGATAAGAAAATTTCCAAAAAACGACCCCCCGAAGTCAATTATGTGCTGCAATTATGTGGTAGCAGAATCGATGTGTGGCAAGCATAATAGATATGTGGGAACCAGAATCGATTATGTGGCCAGCAAAATGGATATGTGGGCAGGAGAATTTTTAAGCAGCCAGCAGAATGATTATGCGGCCAACAGAATGATTATACGGCCAACAGAATGGTTATGCGGCCAGCGGAATCATTATGTGGCCAGCAGAATTGTTTTTCAAAATTTGCCCATTTTTTGTTCCACTCCGCGACGGATCTGCTGTCCGCGGAGCGATTATGCTGTTGCATAATGGATTGCAGAAATGCCATTTTCTGCAACAATTTACCTCTAATTCCCCAGTGCTTTGTACAACCCAAAAAGTCCGTACCATGGCTCGTTTTCTATAAGTTGCAAACACATTAGCCTACTTCGCCACCACGAAACCCCGGGTTCTAGGTAATATTTTACGGGGCCTTACAACATTCCGATCGAAGTGGCAGTCATTGTTGCCGTATTCTCATATCATTCCCCCTAGTGTTCGAATGCGAACAGTGCAAATTTGAACACTGTAATATTCACACCTTCGAGGATTCCACTAGTGAATTGTTAGAAAATCTTCAATTCGATAACAAACTTCACTTCCCCTTAGGAATTTGTGCTATCGATCCAAAGATCTAACAATCCCCCAGTGGCTTGCACTTGTGAACGTTCGGGTAATCTCTGTCCGATTGCAAACTTAACTTCCCGGTAGGAACTTCGCTATCGAGTAAAAGACTATCTAACCGCTACGCAGTGGTTCTTTGCTTGTGTGCCTTGTCATTTTAAAGGCCTTATTGCTGAAGCTTCTTTCATAGTATGCTTTCCATTGCCGCCTCATTAAAAACCTTGCCAGAAAAACCTAATTGGGACCAAAACTAGACGAAGGGAAAAAGAGTGCAGCACATACTTTCTGTACATGTGATTTTTATCAGCAATAGTATCTCTTGAGGTGTGCCACGTTCTAGTTGCTTGGCAACTTTTGACCATCTTGATTTTATAACTCGTATGACCCTTTCCCGATGACAGCTGAAACCCGGTAGGGGCCTTCCCACGTTGGATCTAGCTTCCCCGTATTTAGCTCCCGGGTGTTCTGAGTTACTTTCCTTAAAACCAAATCTCCTACCTTGAAATAACGGAGGTTGGATCTTCGATTGTAATATCTCTCTTTGCTTTTGGGATGCCATCCTTATATACACCAACTCCTACATTCATATAGTAGCTCCAGATTGACTAACACTGCTTCATTGTTTGCTTCTTCCTTTGCCTGGAAATACCTCAGGGTAGGTTCTCCTACTTGCACAAGGATCAAGTCTTCTGCCCCGTGCACAAGAGAGAAAGGAGTTTCCTGTGCTTGACTTAGCCGCTCCTCAGTACGCCACAGTACACCTAGAAGCTCTTTAGGCCATTTACCTTTAGTTGCTTCCAATCTCTTTTTGAGATTTTGTATATTCACTTTGTTTCTACAACTTTGGGAGCATGTGCAATTTGAATTAAATTCAAGTATTGGCGGAGAACAAGGAAGTACTTTAAACTGTATGTGGGATTAAGTGGAATAAGAGGATATTTTAATGTGTGCACACTTTAGCACTAAATGAAATAGAAAAGGGTAAAGAAATGCGCATTCTTGAATGAGAAAATACTCTTCTATACAAAAAAATAAAGTATGCTAGTAAAGGGCATGGGTTTAAAGAAGAGCACTAATATTAAAAGGGTGCAAGTACCATCGTGATAACAGTGACTCTCGACTGTTGAAAACTTACGAGCTACGGTAGCATGTCTATGGTGCGCATGGTAATAAATGAAATCCCAAGTTTTGGTAGAAAAATATCACAAGATACTCAGTGGGGTCAAGGAATTGTTAAAAGTTAAGAAATAAAACTAGAACACGGATGTCCGCGATTAGGTGGCAAACCAGTATCATGAAATCGAATGAAGTGAGTTGAATTGCTTTCAGAGTAAACTTGTTGGTAATAATAGTTATCAAGTTATGAATCTAGCATGAGATCTAAAGGTATGAGCGAAAGTAGGGGTATTAAATTATCATATGATGGATAAATCTGAGACAAATATCTTATTAATCTTCGGAAGGAATAAAAGGATATTCCAAGATAATTTTGATGATTAGAGGATATTAAAAGTCTTAAGTGGGAAAACTTTTCTTGGAAACAGGACTCAAAAAAGCAACAGACTAATTTGAAAGTATTGGTTATAAGAAAATTTCAAGACTATGAGTCGGAATGGATAAGTTTACAGATACCAAGTGGGCAATATAAGTTTGCTCTCACCAAGCATGAGCCATAGCTTTGAGTAAGCTGAGAATTTAGGCAGCATGAAAATGTGCCATTCTACGTTATTCAAAAATTTTTTTATTAAGGACATCCAATCACAGAGAGATTTTTGGCTTATTTGAAGATACTTTACAGGTACAGCTTGACGTATGCATGACTAAAGAAAATGCATGCAGGTATAATAATGATATGGGATCTATGTGTAGTAGCTATTATTGATATTGAATGGTATTCATATATGTCACTAGTTAAATGTTTTAAAGATTTACATTTGATGCACTTATGGTATATGTACGGCCGAGAGGGGTCAAGATGGTACATTATATTGTGTATTGTTGGTTGTTGAGCGATATTGTTATTGGTGCCCGTGTGGGGCTTGTTCTGGACAGGTTAAAGTTTTTTGGATAGTCTTAGTTATAGGGTAAACTCTGCCGAAAATTTTAAGAATTTGTAAAGATAGCCAAATTTTGAGGGCCATGAGTAAGTTGAGATTTTGGAAAGAAAGTCTAAGACCCATGTAGTCATAAGCGCCTATGCATAATGGTTGGAGGTAAATGGATGGTAACTCTATTATTAGAAGTGACTTGTAAAACATTCGAGGACGAATATTTTTAAGTGGGGGAGAATGTAGCACCCCGGAAAATTTCGAAGTACTTAAGTGCTATTAAGAAAGTTGATGTGTGCTAATTACATTATTTTGTATGCAGAAGAGGACTATTAATATGATGGATATTAATTGAATATGATAATAAGTGTACGAGGTATTATAAGTTATGTGGGGTCTAAGGATAGGCCTAAGTACTTGACCGTTTGCGCACGGATGATAGGGTAAAGATGTGATCCTTTTGATTTTTAAGTCTTCAAGGAACTTTGTGACCTTTGCACCAATAAATTGCGGTCCATTGTCGTAGACTATCTCTTTTGGTATCCCAAATTTGCAAACTATGTTCTCCCATAAGAAATCTACCACTTCACATTCGCCGAACTTCTGATCAGGACCCACTTCCCACTTAGAAAAATAGTAAGTTAAAATCAAAAGAAATCTAACCTTACCGGGGACTGGTGGCAGTGGTCCGACAATATCCATTCCCTACTTCATGAACGACCATGGTCACAAAATTGAGTGCAATGGCTCTGCCGGTTGATGTACCAACAGCGCATAGCATTGACATTTATCACATTTCTGAATATGAGCTTTGGCATCTTGTTCCATTCGGGGCCAATAGTATCATGCCCTAATTAATTTTAATACTAAGGAATCTGTGACTGAGTGATTGTGCATATCCCTCCGTGGACTTCTCGCATAACATAATTAGCTTCGGAGGCTCCCAAACATCGGGCCAACGGGCCTTGGAAAGATTTTTGTACAATTGACCCCCCTTGAAGCTGTATCGAGATGCTTTGGTGCGTAGTACCCGATATGCCTTAGGATCTTCAGGCAATTTTCCATGTTTGAGATAGTCAATAATCTCGTTTCTCTAGTCCCAGACCAAATTAGTCATGTTTACATCGTAACAGCTATCTGCGTCTAGTACCGAGTGCATAAATTGTACGACCGTACCGAAGTCGACCCTTTCATTTCTGTAGATGAGCCAAGGTTAGTTAGTGCATTTGCTTTTGCATTCTCTTCCCTCGGGATATGCGTAATTGACCACTCCCGAAACCGAGCAAGTAGGTCCTAAACCTTCATACATATTGTTGCATGCGCTCCTCTTTGGCTTCGAAGATCCCTTAGACCTGATTTACCACGAATTGGGAGTCGCATTTGATTTCTATGACCTTGGAGTCCAGTCCCCAAGCCAATTCGAGCGCTGCAATCAAAGCTTCATACTCCACTTCGTTTTTACTTAAAGGAACAATTCTTGGTAGTCTACCTTAGGGTTTCTCCCGAAGGCGTGGTTAGTATTATACCGAGCCCAGACCCCTTCAAAATGGAATCTTCGTCTGTGAATAGGATCCAAACTCCTGATATAAATTCTGACACCATCATTGCTTCTTTGGTAGCCGATGCTAACAGTCCAGGACTGAAGTCGGCTACAAAATCGGCCAAGACTTGAGACTTAATCGCAGTCTTAGGTTTATATTCTTTGTCAAATTCACTCATTTCGATAGCCCACTTAGCCAGCCTACCCGAAAGTTTGAATTTATGAAGAATGTTCTGCATGGGAAAGGTGGTCACCATGGCTATCGGATGACACTGGAAATAAGGCCTATGCTTTCGAGCAGTGACTACGAGAGCTAGGGACAATTTTTCCAGACATAGGTAGCGAGTTTCTGCTCCCGTTAAAATTTTTCTAATGTAATCAAAAGGAGATTGCGTACCTTTGTCTTCACGGACTAAAATGCTCTTACCGCTACCTCTGAGAATGCTAAGTAGATCAACAGTTGTTGGCCTTTCTCTGGTTTTTACAGTAACGGAGGACTTGACAAATACCTTTTCAAATCCCACAAAGCCTACTGACTTTCAAGGGTCCATTCGAAGTTGTTCTTCTTTTTGAGCAGCGAGAAGAAATGACGGCATTGCTCTGAAGACCGGGAAATGAATCTTCTCAATGCAGCCAGTCTCCCCGTTAGCCTTCGAACCTCTTTTACGCCTGATAGCTGATCCGGGATGTCTTCGATGGCTTTGATTTTACCGGGGTTAATCTCAATCCCCCTTTGTGACACCAGGAATCCCAGGAACTTGCCGAAGCTGACCCCGAACGCACACTTCTTGGGGTTAAGCTTCATGTTGTATTTTTTTAAGATGTCAAAAGTTTCTTGCAAGTGTTTAAGATGATCCCCTGCATTCAAAGACTTAACAACCATATCATCTATGTAAACTTCCATGATTTTCCCTATTTGCTTTACAAATATTTTGTTCATGAGCCGTTGATAAGTGGCTTTGGCGTTCTTTAGCCCGAAAGGCATCACATTGTAACAATATATGCTAAAGTTCGTTATAGATGAAGTTTTTTCTTGATCCTCCGGGTTTATTTTTATTTGATTGTACCCGGAGTAAGCATCAAGGAAAGCTGAACGTGGATTGATGGGGAAAAAAGGGAATTGTAAAGGGGTTGAATGTGTTGAATTACTTACAAGGCTAGATTAATAATTTTGTAAGGCTGTAAATATTATATGAATGACTAAAGATAAAGAGCTGGAGAACAAAAATGGTACATTGTAGAGGCCGAAGGATTTGAACTGTTATAAAGATATATGGTGATGTCTCCAGCATCATAAGGATATTGTATTAGGAATGAGGCTAAGGAGTACCTTATAAGATATAGAGGTGCTCATTTTGTAGCTACATGTCAAATTCCATAGGTAGTAGGGGTATGCCCCAAAGAATTTGCATACATGGACATTATTTGAAAATCTACGTGACATATAAAGATAGATCATTAGTGTCTTGACCTTTTATGGTGAGAACAAGACTTACTATGAAAAGTTGCATGAAGATGATATACAGATTTCTCGTGAAGATGTCGTACTTGTAAAAAATGGCTGGCATGGACTCAGAGGCCTAATAAAGTAATACTTATTGAACATATATATTTGAGCACAGACCATAGAGCACGACATTGGAGGGATACAAGGATAATACATATACAGAAAGAGTAATGTGTTAATCGTGTTATTATGGTACAAGCAGAGGAGGATAATACTTATCAACATCACTTGAGGTTAAGCAGTGTGGTGGTGGAATTTAAATAGCGAAGGAACAAAGAGAGCTGATAAGCATAGCGATTCCATTATATCATCGAAATTAGAAGGTAACACAAGTGTATGATCAGGATATAGTTCAAGTTTTGTCGAAAGTGAAAAATGTGAGATGAGATTCTTAGTTGGGAAGTAAATGATCATTAAAACTTGGGTGGAGACATAGGTGTACAAGAAAAGTTTACTTGTGGTATAAAGACTTTATGAAGTCTACGGACGATGGATAGAGTCTTGAGAAGCGACTTAATCCTAAGTAGGGGAGAGTCAGGCATTTAATTTCATCGTAAAGTGATGGGATAAAAGGGAGATTCTACATACCAAAAATGGGAAAGAGAAGTTCAATTTATCAATATCTTCGAGAAGAATACAAAGTATGAGAGCAATAAAGAAGGTTGCACTGGGGCTACAAGCTTTTTGTAAATGAAAAAGATATGGTATATTTGTTATGAAAGTTAAGGAGATTGATTGTCATTATTCAGACAAGTTGTAAATGAATGAATGAATGAATGGTTTGAATGAGTTCTAGAAGTTTCGGTTGGGTATGACTCGACTTGCGTATTTGAATACCAGTTCCAAGAGGCATAAAAAGGGGGGGGGGGGGTATATGCGCACACTTCACGCAAGATGAAATGCGAGAAGAATTTTTTCTTCTTCTAGTGTATTACTAAATAATATGTGGATGGTGTAAGCTAGAACATGGTCCTTAAGTGAATGGCACGATGCCTAAATGGAATACTAATTCTTAAAGAATATGAGTACCTTCGAGGTTGCATTAATAACCAAGTGCTGAAGATCTACGAGTTGTGGTATTTTTATAATGATAAGAATTTCTAGAAGTAAAAAAAGGCGGACCAGATGTTCAGAAATCGAAGGTCACGGCATGTCACAATCTTGGTAATAGTGGGAATTGATTATTTTCCACAAAGTGGATTTATTAGTTGTGTGAGTAGTAAGTTGGGATTCGAAGGCTCTCCCGTTGTGATCTCCATAAGTACGAGGAGATAATATTTATGTCATGGTAGATAATATTTTGATAAAATTATAGAGGAAAGAAGAAACGTACTAGACCGATATGGATGACTTTAAGTTGAAAGAGTCTTAATAGAGAATGGTGTTTGTGAATAACATATGTAAGATGAGGGTTGATGTTGAAATTCTGCTTATGAGAATGATTAGAAAATGGAATCTTCACCCATAAAGAAAATTCTTAAATATAAATTTGGTCAAAAGGTTTGAAAATGGAAAACAGGTATCCAAGGCCATTTCAAGTGTTATGGTAAAACCTCAATTCTAAAAGAATTACACGGAATATAGGGATGGAAATAAGTGTATAAGATATCAAGAGTATAGTTGTTATTTGAATGAACAATGTTAAGAACGTGGGTTAAAAAACATGATGTGGTATCCTTAAAATAGTATGCCAATGAAAGGTGTAATGAGGCTCAGATGGTAAAAGCATACTTCTTGGAGGTTGTATGAGATTTCTAGAAAGAGTAGGGACCACACATGATTTTCCATTGTAACCGAAACTACCTTTAGTGTATTTGATCTTATAATTACTTAAATACGAGAGTATATGGACGACGAGGCACGTGTGATTCATGTGGTGAAAGAGGTAATAACCTTAGAGGAAATGCTATCTTTTGATCTCTACAAAATAGGTTCACATATTGAGAATGATTTTATTTACGAGGGAGAATCGGTTGAGACTAATGTGATACAAGTTGTGGGTTGAAAACTATAGCTATAAATTAAGTAAAATTATTATAGCGTCATGATATCGAGAGGGCCACTTGGAGGGCCGATGAGAGATGTGAAAATCCAGTGCCCTCACTTGTTCATGACTGCATGTATGCCGGATTCTTAGAATTTTCTTTTAATTCGACGTGTATCATGCTTATTCCGTGAAGCAAGGGGGTAAATTATTTATGTTGCTTATGAGTTGAGATTCAGTGCATAATTGATGTAGTTGATTCACGTATTGCCTATGGTGGCTATACCTGTCTCGGGGTATATACCTTATTATTGTAATGTTGGGAGTGTTTAAGAGATCCCTCACATGTTATTTTACCACGAATCATTGAGATAAATAAGTTACTATTACATGAGGATATTTCTATTTCTATACTTGATGAACAACTCTGGAAGCTGCGGAGAAAAAAAGAAAAGAGATACCATCGGTTAAAGTGTTATGTCGGAGTCAAGATATTGAACAAGCAACATGAGAAGCGTAGGATGACATGAAGAAAAGATATCCTTATCTATTTCAATAAGATGGAGGCTAGGCTTGAATAGTATACAAATGTGTCTTATATTTCCTTTTAAGACTTGCATTGTAATCACTTGTTTTGGTAGAGTGTATTAAACTTTTGTTGCTATATAAAGGTGCATTGTGTTAAATGCGAGCCGTATGGGGCCGTCGTGCTTGATGTATATCACATACATATGGTTGGCTGACAGGTTGATATTTGCGGATGATCATATTTATAAAGGAGACTTTGACGGATTTTTTTTTTGAGAATGTAGAGAGTTAGCCAAAAAGGATGAATAATAAGAGATCATTTGGCACAAAGGTCTAGAAGGGTTATGGTTGAATATTTGAACTTGATTACGGCTTCGGTTTAACATTTGAGGACGAATGTTTCTAAGTGGGGGAGATTGTAAAGCCTCGAATTTTTTTTTCTAACAACATTAGGCCTAATTCGAGTTTAAGAGAATAATTAGCGGGACCACAAAGTAAGTGCGGGCCCACATGAGGGTAATAGGATCATTACGATACTTGGGCATGAAGGTAAGAAGGATTTAAGGTCCCCAAGTTGTATGGTTAAAGGCATAGCTTGGAATGATTGAGCTAAAAGGAGGAAAGGATTCCAGTAGACCTGCGTAGGCTACGCAGGCTGCATAGGCAAAAACAGAATGAAAGTGAGGGGGAGGACTTAAGCTGCGTAGGCTACGTAGCCGCCAGCCTATGCAGACTATTTTCTATAAAAATAGGAGGTTCAGGGAGATGTAGACATGTGATTTTTGACCCTCCCCGAGATTTTACACATTTTAGCGTTTAAATAGTTAGTTTAGGTCTAATATCGCTATTTTAACTAGTTTTGACCCTTTTACTTTACTTTACCACAAAAATGAAAACTACAAAAATATTTTCTCTTATTTAGCTAATTGATATTTTATTTAGTTACTTTTAGTTTATCTATCTTCCATAAAATTAGAAAATATACAAAAAATAATTTCACTTTTAGTATTTAGTTTTATTCTAGTACTTTATTTTAATTAGGAATGATTTTAGAATTTTATAGTTATTATATTAGGAATTAATATTTTTTGTCTAGTAGAGTTAAAGGGCCACTTTTAAAGGTAAATTTGGCCAAAATTTGGCTCAATTCGGATCTAGCCCATAATAACCCAAGCCCAATACCCCTAAAACCCTAGAAAGACACTTAAAAACAACCCTAGACCTAGAAAACAAGAGGACCAGCCGTTTGAGACCTAACCTAGACCTCTCTTCTTCTCCTTCACATTTTGAAGACCTAAGCATCATCTTCACAAGACCATT
Organism: Nicotiana attenuata; assembly: GCF_001879085.1. Taxonomy (NCBI): domain Eukaryota; kingdom Viridiplantae; phylum Streptophyta; class Magnoliopsida; order Solanales; family Solanaceae; genus Nicotiana; species Nicotiana attenuata. The sequence goes on from NC_031997.1 coordinate 28,386,062, forward strand.
CGAACAAACTCTAGCGAGCATAGGCAGCCGTTTTCTGATGGTGAATACACAAGAGAAACCTTCAGCATAGTTAAGCTTCTTCTTCTTCCAAGGAACCTAGAACCTAACCGAGCACCCTCCTCACAAAAACAGCCGCAACTGCTGACCTCGACCCCTCTGCTCCTTCGCTCGAGCTGTTGCCTCGCCGGAATTGATCACCGGCGAGTGACGCCGCCGCCAGAAACAGGTCCAAAACGGCCAACCCTAGGGAGCCACCAGTCGCCGGAAATGCGGCCATCACCATAACAGTACCCCCCTCCTCTCTTCTGCTGCTTCTTCATCTCGCCACCAGCACGCATCTGGACATAGAGAAAAGAGTGACGAGAGGAAGAGCATCATTAGCAATCTGCTCGTGATCCCCGCACCAACCTAAACACACTGCCATCTCTGAGTTTTGCGCCATTCACGCAAGGTTACTGTTCGAGTTCTGCGTTTGAGCGGGTTCCGATTTGTTGTTTGTTGTTTGTCGCTGTTTTTCTAAAGCTTCGCACATCTGGGCAAAGGTTAATTAAAGTGTTCATTCAAGGTCCATTTCTTCCCTAATCATTTTGTTCTTCATGCTATGTGTAAGGTTATGTGATTTTTGATGTTTTTAGAATCTGAATTCCTCGATGTTTGGTTATTGGATGAGGTATATTTTATCTTAGTAAGTACAGAATCATCTGTTGTTTGCACATAGCTTGAATTCTTGAACCCTGGTCTTACGTGCTATGTGAACATTTATTTGTTTCGGCCTGCTGTTGTTTGCACATAACTCGTTCAAAATAACAGACCATCCTGATGCATCTTACGTGCTATGTGAACATTTATTTGTTTCGACCTGCATGCTGACCGGCTAGGAAAAGAAAATCATGGGAAAACCAGGAGTGATGTAGGAAGGAAATAAAACCCGATTCTGAAAACCCCGGTATTTGAAAATGTCCCAAAACTCTGCCGAATTTTTTTCAAAAAAAAAGGGTTTGGAAAACAAGAAGAAAAGGAAAAGGAAAAAAAGAGTCATTTCAAAACAGGTCATTCATGTTTTTTTTAATTATGTCAAAACTGACCGAACTACGCAGGTCTGATTCTCACCAGATGTGGGATACGCAGGCAACCTACATAGGGTTCGGCCTCTTTTTTGCAAATTAACCAAATAAAATGAAGTGTAGTTAGGGCTCTAGTCAAAAGAATAAGCCGACCCAGCTTCGGTTATGTCTTAAGTCGTTCTTGCCGAGATAGCCTTAGAATATTTGTCAATTGTCAAAGGGCTATTTTCGTAGAGAACGAACAAGTCTGTCAGTGAGGGGTCATTTTTCTAAAGTGTCTTCCCCCGGCCTCAAAATTTACTTGGAATTGTGAAGGGGCCACATTTACAAAAAACAACTGCTTTGGTGTAGAGGGGAAAGGGCCATTTTTCCTTTGATTTTTTTTATTTATTCCTTTGGGAGTTAAGAACTGTTTTCGCAAAAAGGGTCCACCAGAGTAAACCCTAACCATAACCATCCACAGGTACCAAGATGAACACTGTCCAGAACCCGGCACTATTGGTCATAGAACTGGCCCAGTTGCAGTTGCGTATGTGGTGGTGTGATTTGGATGAAGACGGTCAGGATTGGGTGAAAGAGCAGTTAGGTGCCCTTATGGACATTTTAGAAATTAAACCACGGGAGGATTTAATCAAGGCCTTGGTAACCTTTTGGGACCCTGTGCACAATGTTTTTTGTTTCTCGGATTTTGAGCTCACCCCTACTCTGAAGGAAATAGCTGGATATATTCACTTTGGCCGAGATTTGAGAAAATAATAGCTTATATTCCCGAGGGCTCCCTCTGTGCATAAATTCTTTGATCTTCTTAATATCAGCAAACAAATGAAGAAGGCTCATGTGAACAAAGGATGATGTTCCTTTCAATTTTTATATTCCAGATTTGGGCATTCAGTCGGGTTCGAAACACACGAAAAGGGATTGAACAACAAACAGGACAAGAGCATTTGGCAAATCCATCGTAGGTTCGCTTTCATAGTGGCATTCTTGGGGATCATAGTTTTTCCGAATGCAGAGGGGATGATAGATACCCGCATGGCCAGAGTTGCACAAATCCTCACTACAAAGAAAGATCACACATTTGCTCCTTTAGTGCTGGCAGATATTTATCGGGCATTGACATTATGTAGATCCGGGGCTCAATTCTTTGAAGGCTGTAATGTTCTTCTACAAATGTAGTTGATCGAGTATCTCCGCCATCACCCCAAATTCATGAGTTATGGTTCAAGCAAACATAACTTCATTAAGAGTTACGAGGAAAGGGTGAAAGACTACAATGCTCCAGAAGGGTTTGAAGCCTGGGTCTCCCACTTGAGAACTCTAAAATCAAGTCAGGTCGAGCGGACTCTAGGATGGCTTTCGATCACGGAAATCATACATATGACGGCTACAAAGGGTTACCTAATGTTGATGGGTTTGAGGAGTGTCCAGCCATACGCACCGCAGAGGGTTATAAGGCAGTTGGGAAGATATCAGGTGGTGCCCGAAGATGAAGATCTAACCACCCAGGTCATTGAGATACATCCAGAAGCCACATTGCCCGAAGCTTTAGTCCAGCAGGATTGGAATGGTTGCTGATATCTGAAAACTGGCACCCAGGTACCAGATGTTGCAAAGGGGGAAGTGGATCCAGATTATGCAGTTTGGTTTGAGAGAAAGTCTTGTGCATGTAATGAGCCAGAGCCCGAACCAGAGCCCGAGAGACCCGCAAAGAGACCGCATGTCCAGGCTTTTGATGACAAAGTCCGGGAGAGGTTGATCTGGAGAGAGAAGGAGAAAAAGTATCAAGCCACCATTCACACTCTGGAAGAGAAATTGAGAAACATTGAGTTCAATAATGATCTACAAATGCAAGAAGCCGAAGGAGATAGGAGAAGGTTGGTGCAAGAAAATGAAGCCCTCCGAGCTCAAATTCAGAGGATGAAGATCGCCGCTGAAAATCCGGCCAGAAGCAGACAAGATGAGAAACTCATAAACAGTCTTAGACGGAAGGTGTGTGATTACGGGGCTGACTTGGAAAAGGCCGAAGAGGAATTGGCTAAGACCCGAGCAAGGTTGGCACAGAATGCAGAAGGGCGGGCAAAGTTTGTTCAACGGCTAAAAGAAAGATATGACAAAGAGGTCACAGTGCTAAAGAAGAAGCTGACTACCCTAGAAAATGAGATGGCCCAGCAAACAAAGAATTTCAAATCAGAAAGGGAGCATTGCTATGCACTCATTAGCATACTAGAGGAAAGCATGCAACAGTTACAGGATCAAAACAACGCGGATACCCAAGTGTTGGAAGCTCGGGCATAACAAAATAGGGTGTTTGCTTCAGGAGAAAGGTGTCATCAAAATTAGGGTTAAAGAAACAACCGACTATGTAGTGATGAAGCGTCACGAATGTGAGGACATGACTAGGTCGATGTTTTCTGCTTCTGTGATAACATTCGTTTGCCAGGTAATGGCTGACTTGGACCGTCTTCAGCAGGATATTGCACAAAGGCCCGCGCAAAGACCGGATGATGTTCCACAGGCTCCCAGGGCACGTGGAAGCTCTTATGTACTCTTGACTTTCTGTTAGTTTCAAGTCTGTAGTTCATTTGTCGAGTCTGTTAGTTTTTAATGTCTAGTCTATTTTTCCTATTCAGAGTCTATATGTTAGAGTTATTGTAATAGAAAATCCAAAAAGATTTTATTTTAATATTGAAAACCCCAAAATTTTTCTTTCTTTTATTTCACATTTATTACCTGAACTACGTAATGATCTGATTTATGCGGCATCATGATACGTAGGCAATCCCCATAGGATTCGATCATAACCCTAAAATGGAAGGAGAGGAAAGAAACTGAGTGAGAAGTGAGAGTGGCAAAACAAGAGAGGAATGAAAGTGCAAAAAATGAAAAGAGGAGCAACGAGAACCAAGTAAAGAAAGGCAGGAATGAAAAGAAAAGAGAGAAGAAAAAGTGCAAAATGAAAAGAGTTAGTTAAGGTCGGGATGAAGCATGCAACCGTTCAAACGCATAATAGAAGGGTTAACTGTTTAAGTGCATTGCATCCCAAACGTGAGATTGCCTATATGTTAAACTCTTAAACACTAACAAGTTTGCTGTTGTTATTGAGAGCAGGAAGGTGGTTAGTTTGTTTGGCATTCTGGCAAGTCACCCGTATAACACCAGGTCTAAACACAAGGCGATTATGGCTAGCAAAGAATTGGACGCAAGTGTTATTAACCCGCCAAAAGAGATGGAGGAATCTGAGTTTGGTTTGAAAGAAGAGGTATATAAGTTGAAGCACCAAATGGCCGAAATGTACCAGGCATGGATGAAGGGGCATCCTCCACCGTCATACCCCGCCAACCCTGTTTTCGTCCCACCACTAGCTCAATCTCAAGAGCCTACCATTGTTGATCTGTCCCCACAACACGCACCGAGCTTCACCCCATACCATCACTATCCTGGCACCTCTTGTCAAGCCATCCAAGCCCCACTAGCCAAAGCAACCTCCCACCTACTCCGTCGGGTGCCCCTGTCTTCGTAGCACCTCCACCAGCTACCCTCCATCGATCGTCCAGCGAGCCAGCATTCCAAGCCCAAGATAACTAATACTATGCCCCAGAGCCTACCTTAAAAGTCCTAGATCATTACTCTTACACTCCTCACTTTGAACTTCCGGCCGAAACTGAGAAGCCACCCAAAAACACAGAGCAAGGGGAGATATTTAGGAAGGTAAAAAGCTTGGAGCAGTCATTGAGAAATATGCAGGGGTTAGGTCGCCAAGTGAGTGTGTCATATAAAGATCTGTGTCTGTTTCCTGATGTCCAGCTACCTGTCGGATTCAAAATGCGTAAGTTTGACTTGTACGACGGGCATGGAGACCCCGTGGCCCACTTAAGAGGATTTTGCAGCAAAATGAGGGGTGCTGGCGGGAAGGATGAACTATTTATGGTGTATTTTAGTCAAAGTTTGAGTGGTGTCGCATTGGAGTAGTACAATTTCCAGGACAACAGCAGGTGGTACACCTGGGATGACTTTGCTCAGGCTTTCGCTCGGCATTTCCAGTACAACGTAAAGATTGTCCCAGATCGCCTATCCTTGACTAAGATAGAGAAAAAGCCCAGTGAGAGTTTCAGGTAGTATGGTTTCCGTTGGAGAGAACAGGCAGCACGAGTCAACCTTCCAATGGAGGAAGCTGAAATAGTGGAGTATTTTCTTCAGGCCTTGGATCCTACTTATTTTGGTCATCTAAGCTCAGCCATAGGTAAGTCTTTCAATGAAGTGGTGAAAATGGGAGGAATGGTAGAGGAAGGACTCAAATCCAGCAAGATCATGAGTTACTCTGCCATCAAAGCAACTACACAAGCAATCCAGAATGGCACTGGGGGTGTGCTAGGGAAGAAGAAGAAAGAAGATGTTGATATCGTCGCTTCAGGATCGTGGCATGGCCCAAGGGGTTCACCACACCATTATACCCAGCCTCGACCCCAACCTCAAACTTACACCCAAACCCCATATAATCCACCCAACACTACTATCCACCACAAAACCCTCAATATTCCGTTAGATCACCCCAATACCACGTCCACTACGCACAGTCATATGCTCAACCCCCTCCTTATCCGCCATGGCGTGCACCAGCTCCACAAAATCCTTATCCCCCTCCACAAACATACCGAAACCCTACTGGTCCAACCTTTCAACCCAGGCCGGAGTACCGAAATGAAAGGCAGCAGCGGAAGAAAACTTTCACCCCGCTTGGGGAGTCCTATACCAGTCTGTTTCAGAGGTTGAGGTGGTTGAATGTTCTGAGGCCAATTAAGTCAAAATTACCAAACCCCCCTCCAAAGAACCTGGATTATTCCCTCATACGTGCATATTGTTTTGATGCTTCGGGCACGACACAGAGAAATGTTGGCATTTGAAGAACGTCATCCAGGAGCTCATCGATACAAACCAAATTGTGGTCCAGAGTCCGAAACTCCAAACATCAATCAAAATCCATTGCTAGCCCATGCTGAAATGCACATGATTGAGATAGTGTATAAGGATGGGGAGCCCGAGAAGCCTTCAAAGTCTGTCATGATGATCCGTGCTAGTGAAAGTAGCTCAGTCGAAACTCCAGTTGTTACAAATGCAACATCTCCAACAGTTGACAGGCCGACAGACAAGTTGAGCTCGCCCAATGTTAAGCTGCCTATATTGGTTGTGAAAGGGCCCCCAAATGATGTTGAAGCAAAGCAAGGAAAGCCGAAGGTGGGGGTGCCGGGGGCAACAGGAAAGCCTGTCATAATCGTAGAAGGGGCCCGCACCGACCCCGTTATTATTAAGCCTGTGACTCAGCTGCCGATAAGTAACACCAAGGTTGTTCCATGGAATTACAAGCAAGTGATAGTAACCTATAATGGGAAAGAAGTGGAATAGGAAGTTAATGAAACTCGGGGGTTAACTCGCTCGGGGAGATGCTTTACCCCAAAGGAATTAAGGAAATCTAAGCCACTCAAAGATAATCTTATTCTAGTGAAGAAGCCAGTCACCGAAGAGGAGGCGAAAGAATTCTTGAGAAAAATGAAAGTGCAGGATTACTCCATCGTAGAACAGTTGAGGAAGACACCCGCTCAGATTTCTCTTCTATCAGTATTGATACATTCGGATGAGCACCGCTGGGCCCTCATAAAGATCCTGAATGAAGCCCATGTCCCTGACAAGATTACAGTGAACCATTTGGAAAAGATTGCCAACAAGATATTCGAGACAAACAGAATCACCTTCTTAGATGATGAGTTGCCTTTGGTGGGCACGGAACATAATCGGGCTCTTTATCTCACAGTGAAATGCGAAGATTTTGTGGTCACAAGGGTACTAATTGACAATGGTTCCAGTGCAAACATTTTCCCTCTCTCCACTCTGCACAAGTTGAACATTGATACTGAAAGGATCCAAGAGAACAGTATATGTGTCCGAGGTTTCGACGGAGGGGGAAAAGGCTCTCTCGGCAATATCGTGCTCGAACTGACAATAGGACCAGTTGAATTTACCATGGAATTCCAGGTACTAGATGTGGCTGTTTCTTACAATCTACAATTGGGCAGGCCCTGGATACATGTTTCCAAAGCAGTCCCTTCTTCCCTGCACCAGATGGTAAAGTTCGAGTGGGACAGACATGAGATCGTTGTGCATGGTGATGAGAACTTGTGTGCTTACAATGATACTTCCGTCCCGTTTATAGAAGCCGAAGATGATAAGGGGCATAGGGTCTACCAAGTTTCCGAAACAGTGCCAGTTGAGAAGATTCCAGAGGGGGAATGTATTCCAGGTCCAAAGTTAGCCTCCACATCTGTCATGGTGGCATCTGAAATGCTGAATAATGGTTTTGTACCGGGCAAAGGTCTGGGCGCATCTTTACAAGGTATCATACAACCAGTGTCTCTGCCTGAAAATCTGGGTACGTTCGGTCTAGGATTCAAGCCCATGGAGGACGATGTGAAAAGGGATAAAAGATCGAAAAAGAAGGCATGGTCACTCCCAAAGCCTATCCCACGCCTCTCCAGGTCCTTCGTCAAGCCAGGGGTCATGAAGCGCCTAGTGTTAGCAATCCCAAAGCCTGTGGTCGACGTTGATGAAGAATTAATTGAAAGATTCCAGAGGTTATTTGATGAGGTGAACATGGTGGAAATTGGATAAGGTTCCAGTAGAACGAATGTGCAGTTCATCGGGCCAAAAGTGAAGCTTAACAATTGGAAGGCTGCTCCTCTCCCTACTCGGAAGGAGTTTTGGTAGTTTGCTTTGTTTTCCTTTCTATCTAGGTTATTCCAGGGTTGTAATCCTATTTTTCGCTTGTTTTGATTTACAAACCCTTCTATCCTTTATTTTCAATGAAATGCAGTTTCCCTTTTCCATTACTCCTGATAGTGTCATTTTTGTTTTTTTTCTTCTTTGTACAATTCTTTTTATGCTAGTTTCAATGACATGACATGCATGAGGAATTTTCGGCCAAGCCTTAAAAGTCAATCTAACTCTGAAATAATAACCCAAGAAGTAGAGTGTGATGATGAAACAGAATACGATGAGGAGGAGGAATTTGAAGAAATTAGTAAAGAACTAAATCACTTTGAAGAGAAACCGAAGCCTAATTTGAATGAAACTGAAGCAATCAATTTAGGAGATCCAGATAATATAAGATAAACCAAGATAAGTGTACACCTGGAACCCCAAATGAAGGAAGAAATGATCAAAGCACTGTTTGAATATAAAGATATTTTTGCATGGTCATATGATGACATGCTTAGTTTGAGTACTGACCTAGTAGTTCACAAATTGCCAACTGATCCAGCATTCCCTCCCATCAAGCAGAAGTTAAGGAAGTTCAAAACTGATATGAGTGTGAAGATCAAAGAAGAAGTCACAAAGTAGCTTGATGCGAAGGTTATTCGAGTCACGCGGTATCCCACTTGGTTAGCTAATATTGTGCCTGTGCCAAAGAAAGATGGTAAGACCAGGGTGTGTGTTGATTACCGTGATCTCAACAAAGCAAGTCCGAAGGATAACTTCCCAGTGCCAAATATCCACATTTTGATTGATAACCGTGCCAAGCATGAGATCGGGTCTTTTGTGGATTGCTATGCGGGATATCATCAGATCTTAATGGATGAGGAAGATGCGGAAAAGACAGCATTCATCATGCCATGGGGAACATATTGCTACCAGGTAATGCCATTTGGTTTCAAAAACGCTGGGGCAACTTACATGAGGGCAATGACTACCATATTTCATGACATGATACACAAGGAGATTGAGGTCTACGTAGATGATGTGATCATAAAGTCTAGGAAGCGGTCAGACCATGTCGAAGACTTGAGAAAGTTTTTCCAGAGACTCCGCAGGTACAATCTTAAGCTCAACCCTGCAAAATGTGCATTTGGTGTTCCATCTGGGAAGTTATTGGGGTTCATAGTCAGTCGGCGAGGTATCGAATTGGATCCGTCAAAGATTAAGGCCATCCAGGAATTACCACCGCCAAGGAACAAGACTGAGTAATGAGTTTGCTAGGGAGGCTGAACTACATCAGCAGGTTTATCGCTCAACTCACGACAACTTGTGAGCCTATCTTTAAGTTGCTCAAGAAGGGTGCCACGGTCAAATGGACTGATGAGTGTCAAGAGGCTTTCGACAAGATCAAGAGGTACCTGTCAAACCCACCCGTGCTAGTCCCGCCGGAACCTGGGAGGCCTTTGATTCTTTATTTGACAGTCCTGGATAATTCGTTTGGTTGTGTGTTAGGCCAACATGATATCAATGGCAAGAAGGAGCAGGCTATTTATAATCTCAGAAAGAAGTTCACTTCTTATGAGGTCAAGTATACTCTCCTTGAAAGGACATGTTGTGCTTTGACTTGGGTGGCACAAAAGTTGAAGCATTATCTGTCGTCCTACACTACTTATCTCATTTCTTGCATGGATCCTCTAAAGTATATCTTTCAGAAGCCTATGCCTACAGGAAGACTTGCAAAGTGGCAGATTTTGCTCACAGAGTTTGACATCGTCTATGTGACTCGGACTGCGATGAAAGCCCAAGCTTTGGCCGATCACTTGGCCGAGAACCCGGTGGATGAAGAATATGAGCCTTTGAAGACTTACTTTCCTGATGAAGAGGTGATGCACATTGACAAGGCTGAGCAAGATGAAAAGCCAGGTTGGAAACTTTTCTTTGATGGGGCCGCTAACATGAAAGGTGTTGGAGTAGGAGCTGTGCTCATTTCTGAAACAGCGCACCACTACCCTGTCATAGCCCAGCTTCGTTTCTATTGTACCAACAACATGGCTGAGTACGAGGCGTGCATTTTGGGTTTGAGGTTAGCTGTAGACATGGGAGTCTAGGAAGTACTGGTTTTGGGAGACTCAGATCTGTTGGTGCACCAGATTCAAGGAGAATGGGAAACTCGAGATTTGAAGCTCATACCGTATCGACAATGTCTGCAGGACCTTTGTTAACGATTCAGATCCGTAGAGTTCAGACATATTCCTAGGATCCATAATGAGGTTGCTGATGCCTTGGCTACTCTAGCGTCAATGTTACATCATCCAGATAAGGCTTATATTGACCCACTCCATATTCAAGTTCATGATCAGCATGCTTATTGTAACGTGGTGGAAGAGGAACTTGATAGTGAACCTTGGTTCCACGATATCATGGAATATATCAAGTCGGGGGCATACCCGGTACAGGCCACAGGTGATCAGAAGAGAACGATTCGATGCCTGGCTTGTGGATTTTCTTAAGTGGAGGAGTTTTGTACAAAAGGACTCCAGATCTTGGACTGTTGAGGTATGTAGATGCTAAGCAAGCCATGACCATCATGACCGAGGTGCATTCCAGAGTTTGCGGGCCGCATATGAGTGGATATGTTTTGGCAAAGAAAATTCTTCGAGAAGGTTATTATTGGCTCACCATGGAACGAGATTGCATCAGCTTTGTGCGCAAATGTCATCAATGTCAGGTACACGGTGATCTGATTCATTCTCCGCCATCGGAGTTGCATATAATGTCCGCACCTTGGCCCTTTGTTGCTTGGGGCATGGATGTCATTGGACCAATTGAGCCGGCAGCGTCTAACGGGCATAGGTTTATTCTGGTAGCCATCGATTATTTCACAAAGTGGGTCGAAGCTGTAACTTTCAAATCGGTGACCAAGAAAGCAGTGGTTAATTTTGTTCATTCAAATCTCATCTGCCGGTTCGGAATCCCCAAGGTAATCATCACAGATAATGCTGCAAATCTCAACAACCATCTGATGAAAGAGGTATGCCAACAGTTCAAAATTATGCATCGAAATTCCACCCCATATCGCCCAAAGGCAAATGGAGCTGTTGAGGCGGCCAACAAGAACATAAAGAAGATACTTCGAAAGATGGTGCAAGGTTCTAGGCAGTGGCATGAGAAGTTGCCTTTTGCTTTGCTGGGTTATCGCACTACTGTTTGCACTTCAGTAGGTGAAACTCCTTATTCGTTGGTATATGGGACTGAAACAGTTATACCCGCGGAAGTTGAGATTCCATCCCTTCGGATTATCGCTGAAGCTGAGATTGATAATGATGAGTGGGTCAAAACCCGCTTGGAGCAGTTAAGTCTGATTGATGAGAAAAGACTGGCGGCAGTATGTCACAGTCAATTGTATCAAAAAAGAATGGCAAGAGCATACAACAAGAAGGTGCGTCCCCAGAAATTTGAAGTGGGTCAGCAGGTATTGAAACACATCCTGCCACATCAAGCTGAAGCTAAAGGTAAGTTTGCCCCAAACTGGCAGAGGCCGTTCGTTGTAACGAGAGTGTTGCCCAATGGTGCTCTGTATTTAACAGATATAGAAGGAAAATGTGTAGATATGGATATTAATTCTGATGCGGTCAAGAGATATTATGTATGATTTCTTTGGTTTGTCGTCAATTGCGTTGTTTGTATTTGGCATTTTTCAAATATTGGAATAACGAAGGCATTTTATTCTGCTATCCAAACACTTTATCCTTTGTTACCCTTTTGAGCCTTATTTTATTTTCTTTCATACCCCTCTTTTGGAATCGGCAGTTGGGTTTAAAGATAGAGAAAAGGAAGAAAAGAAGGAAAAGAAAAAAAAGAGAGAAAAAAGAAAAAACGAAAAAGATGAAAAAAGAGAAAAGAAAAAGAGAAAAAGAAAAAGAAAAAAAAGGAAAAAGAGAAAGAAGAGAAGAAAAGAAAAGCAAAAGAAAAGTAACAAAACGAAGCAACTTTCATGTCTTGAATTACGTTCGACCTGATTCCTTTTAGATACGTAAGCAGCCTCACGGTTCGGTACCATCCAAATAAAAGTCCAAGATTCCCCAGACTCAAAGAAACTGGGGCAGAAGTTATAGTGTTGCGAAAGATCAGATTCCAAAAGTTATAATTTTGAACCCTGTTATCTAAAACTGTTTTGAGCCTTTATGATATCCTTTCTTTCTAACCCTGTCCAAAAGCCTACATTACAGTCCAAAGATAGACCTTCTGAGGTATGATTCACATCATGGGTAACACTTTTTCTCATGGGCACAAGAAAAATAAATAAATGAAAGAGTCCTATTGGTGAAAACCCTCATGGGCACCGTAGGGCGATGGAAAGCTGAGAGAAATTAAAATGAGAGAGTCTTATTGGTGAAAACCCTCGCGGGCACCGTAAGGCGACGGTGAGTTGAGAGATGAACAAATGAGAGAGGTTTGTTGGTGAAAACCCTTCAGGGCACCATAAGCCGAATGAGGTTAGTGACTTTGCAGAGAGATTGGATTATGGGGATCCAGATTATAAAGTATGAAGACTGAAAGGTGATTGGTTGAATGGACTAGGCTGATTAATCCAAAATTCATGTCATGATCATTGGTACCAGCTGTTTCACTCAGATAAGTCTCTTTTTCATTCTTCTTCAAACAGTCATCTTGGTTTAAAATTTTTCTTCTTTATCCCTAAATTCTCAGTCACTTCATTTCATTTTATTTTAGGTCTACTTCTCTAAGTCTTTTTTAATGTTAGCCTTGTTAAGCAAGCGAGAAAGGATTTCAAAGCTTATTACCAATTTCAATCTTACCGGATGCCATTTATAATGTGCTCTGGCCGGACTTTTGCTTTGAGCAATTGAAAGGCCACCAGGGTTCTGTGGTTGAGGTCCGGACAGAAATTCAGACAATTGTTTGCTAGCCCAAGGTAGCCAATCGGAACAAAGCATGGCAGTGGAAAGGCCACCTTCAGCAAGAATGCCGCAAACTAACCACCATATTTTCAAACTGATAAATTTTCTTTGATTGAAACAGGGGCAGGAAATTTTGTGTTTTGGAGGAACCCTCCGTGAGGAAAGCATGTGCCAGGCAGGTTCGGCCGTAAGTTTTCAGGACCCTCCTAGATAATGGGATTTAGTTTTAAGTTTTTAACACCTTCATAGATAATGAGACTTGGCGCAAGTTTTAACTTTAGGAAATAGGATTTAGCTTTCAAGTTTTCCATTCTTGAGATGAGATTTAATTCTAAGTTTTCAAGATCCTCCTGGATAATGGGATGTATTTTTAAAGATGTCAGGACCCTCTTGGATAATAGGATTTAGTTTTAAGCTTTTAAGACCTTCATTAGATAGTGAGATTTAGTGTAAGTTTTACCTTTAGGAAGTAGAATTTAGCTTTAAAGTTTTCACTGTTAAGATGAGACTTAATTTTAATTCTCAGGGCCCTCCTGGAAAATGGGATTTAACGTTAAATTCTTTGAGTTTTTTAGATAATAGGATTCGATTAACACTCACAGATGTTCCAATACCAAACTGGGGCAGAAAAGCTTCGTTTGTTTTGTCTGTTTTGATTGTAATGGCAGGCACCCACCTGGAGAACAAGGGAATCCATTTCAAGTTCAAGAATCAGGCGCCCACCTGGAGAACAAGGAAATTCATTTCAAGTTTCAGCATCAGGCGCCCACCTGGAGAACAAGGGAATTTATTTCAAGTTTCAGCATCGGGCGCCCACCTGGAGAACAAGGGAATTCATTTCAAGTTCAAGCATCAGGCGCCCACCCGGAGAACAAGGGAATTCATTTCATGTTTAAGCATCAGGCGCCCACCTGTAGAACAAGGGAATTCATTTCAAGTTCAAGCATCAGGCGCCCACCTGGAGAACAAGGGAATTCATTTCAAGTTCAAGCATCAGGCGCCCACCTGGAGAAGAAGGGAATTCATTTCGAGTTTAAGCATCAGGCGCCCACCTGGAGAACAAGGGAATTCATTTCGAGATTAAGCATCAGGCGCCAACCTGGAGAACAAGGGAAATCATTCCGAGTTTTAGCATCAGGCGCCCACCTGGAGAACAAGGGAATTTATTTCAAGTTTAAGCATCAGGCGCCCACCTAGAGAACAAGGGAATTCATTTCAAGTTTAAGCATCAGGCGCCTACCTGGAGAACAAAGGAATTCATTTCAAGTTTAAGCATCAGGCGCCCACCTGGAGAACAAGGTAATTAATTTCAAGTTTCAGCATCAGGCACCCACTTGGAGAACAAGGGAATTCATTTCAAGTTAAAGCATCAGGCGCCCACCAAGAGAACAAGGCAATTCATTTCAAGTTCAAGCATCAGGGGCCCACCTGGAGAACAAGGGAATTCATTCCAAGTTGAAGCGTCAGGCGCCCACCTGGAGAACAAATGGAATTCATTTCATGTTTAAGCATCAGGCGCCCATTTGGAGAACAAGGGAATTCAATTCAAGTTCAAGCAACAGGAACCCACCTAGAGAACAAGGGAATTCATTTCAAGTTCAAGCATCAGGCGCCCACCTGGAGAACAAGGGAATTCATTTCAAGTTTCAGCATCAGGCGCCCACCTGGAGAACAAGGGAATTCATTTCAAGTTTAAGCATCAGGCGCCCACCTGGAGAACAAAGGAATTCATTTCAAGTTACAGCATCAGGCGCCCACCTGGAGAACAAGGGAATTCATTTCAAGTTTCAGCATCAGGCGCCCACCTGGAGAACAAGGGAATTCATTTCAAGTTCAAGCATCAGGCGCCCACCTGGAGAACAAGGGAATTCATTTCAGGTTCAAGAATCAGGCGCCCACCTGGAGGACAAGGGAATTCATTTCAACTATCAGCATCAGGCGCCCACCTGGAGAACAAGGGAATTCTTTTCAAGTTCAAGCATCAGGCGCCCTCCTGGAGAACAAGGGAATTCATTTGAAGTTTAAGCATCAGGTGCCCACCTGGAGAACAAGGGAATTCATTTCAAGTTTTAGCATCAGGCGCCCACCTGGAGAACAAGGGAATTCATTTCAAATTTTAAGTCGGCATCAGGCGCCCACCTGGAGAACAATGGAAGTTATTTTAAGTCAACATCAGGCGCTCACCTGGAGAACATGGGAATTCGTTTTAAGTCAGTATCAGGCGCCCACCTGGAGAACAAGGGAATTCATTTTAAGTCAGTTGCAGGCACCCACCTGGAGAACCAGGGAAGTCATTTCAAAATTTGGTTCGGAATTATTTCAAGTTTCAAGTCAGCAGCAGGCGCCCACCTGGAGAATAAGGGAAGTCATTTCAGAATTCAATTCAAGTTAGAAGTAGTAGAAGCTCGCGGCAAGAATGCGAGTCAATAGTCTGAGATGACCAACAAAAGTAGTCTTGTTCCAGAATCAAAAGAAAAAAAAAGAGAGAGGAAAAAAGGGAAGTGAATCCAAAATGCAGAAGCAGATGAAAGATGTGAGCTGCTCAAGACATGGCTGAAGTCACGAGCACTGCATGTCCGGTCTTTATCTGAAGAGGCCGAAGAAGAACGAACTAGCACCTGCAGCTAGCAAGCGTCAAGGTTCAAATCTAAAGTCTGCATGAAGAACCATTCAAGGCTCAAGATCAAGCTTCAGAAGACTTATAGATAGGAATCTTGTACCTCATAGTTGCTAGGCTTAGTTAGTCTTTTTCATTTTCGATTTTGATGTAATAACAGGACCGCAGACCGGAACCTCGATGGAACGGTACCTCAATCGGCTCTCCACCTCGGTATACTCCATCAATGTTCCTACTTCTGAACTCCACGTGACCTGATTCCTTTATAGCCAAGGATATGTATGCAGCTCAGATACCAGGGCTCGGTCACATTCTCCTCTCTTGTAGTTCTTGGTCTCTCTAAATAAGGGTTGGGTCAAAAAAAATGTCTCGTCGTTCTTTGTCTGAAAATACTTCGTGTTTCCAGTCAAAGAGGGGCAGCTGTAGACATGTAATTTTTGACCCTCCCCGAGATTTTACATATTTTAGCGTTTAAATAGTTAGTATCAGGCGCCCACCAGGAGAACAAGGGAATTAATTTCAAGTTTCAGCATCAGGCGCCCACCTGGAGAACAAGGGAATTCATTTCATGTTTAAGCATCAGGCGCCCACTTGGAGAACAAGGGAATTCATTTCATGTTTAAGCATCAGGCGCCCACCAGGAGAACAAGGGAATTCATTTCAAGTTCAAGCATCAGCCGCCCACCTGGAGAACAANTTAGCTAATTGATATTTTATTTAGTTACTTTTAGTTTATCTATCTTCCATAAAATTAAAAAATATACAAAAAATAATTTCACTTTTAGCATTTAGTTTTATTCTAGTACTTTATTTTAATTAGGAATGATTTCAGAATTTCATAGTTATTATTTTAGGAATTAATATTTTTAGTCTAGTAGAGTTAAAGGGCCACTTTTAAAGGTAAATTTGGCCAAAATTTGGCCCAATTCGGATCTAGCCCATAATAACCCAAGCCCAATACCCCTAAAACCCTAGAAAGACACTTAAAAACAACCCTTGTCCTAGAAAACAAGAGGACCAGCCGTTTGAGACCTAACCTAGACCTCTCGTCTTCTCCTTCACATTTTGAAGACCTAAGCATCATCTTCACAAGACCATTCGAACAAAACCCTAGCGAGCATAGGCAGCTGTTTTCTGATGGTGAATACACAAGAGAAACCTTCAGCATAGTTAAGCTTCTTCTTCTTCCAAGGAACCTAGAACCTAACCGAGCACCCTCCTCTAAAAGCAGCCACAACTGCTGACCTCGACCCATCTGCTCCTTCGCTCGAGCTGCTGCTTCGCCAGAATTGATCACCAGCGAGTGACGCTGCCGCTAGGAACAGGTCCAAAACGGCCAACCCTGGCGAGCCACCAGTCGCCGGAAATCCGACCATCACCATAACAGCACCCCCTCGCCTCTTCTGCTACTTCTTCATCTCGCCACCAGCACGCATCTGGACATAGAGTAAAGAGTGACGAGAGGAAGAGCATCATTAGGAATCTGCTCGTGATCCCCGCACCAACCTAAACACACTGCCATCTCTGAGTTTTGCGCCATTCACGCGAGGTTGCCGTTCGAGTTCTGCGTTTGAGCGGGTTCCAATTTTTTGTTCATTGTTTGTCGCTGTTTTTCTAAAGCTTAACACATCTGGGCAGAGGTTAATTAAAGTGTTCATTCAAGGTCCATTTCTTCTTTAATCATTTTGTTCTTCATGTTATGTGTAAGGTTATGTGATTTTTGATGTGTTTAGAATCTGAATTCCTTGATGTTTGGTTATTGGATGAGGTATATTTTATCTTAGTAAGTACATTTGGATAGAATCATCTGTTGTTTGCACATAACTCGTTAATTGGAAATCAAGTGGCTATTATTCATTAAATTGGGTCCTGGGGTGGATAACAAGAATGAAAAATATTAAATTTATCATTTTAATTGTTTTACTTTACTTGCTCGATCCGCTAGTGGCATGATCCGACCGCACCCGGATAGGCGAACCTTTAGGCACGTTTTGAATTTATCATCGTGATTATGTACACGTTCCCGTGACATGATTACGGTTTCTAAAATGAATAGTCGTAGCTTGCTTTGGGCGCATTTTTAATTAATCTTTCATCGTGATTGTGTACACGTTCGCGTGACATAATTATGATTCTAAAAATAAATCGAGGTATGCGTCCGCGCAACTTCGACCAAACTTTCTTAATAATAATAAAGCGTGATTAATTGTGGACACGTACACGTGACATGATTCTTTTTACGCGCCAAATGAAATGAGTACACGTACGCGTGACTCGTTTTAGGATTAATTCTTAATTAAAAGAGGTAAATGCACATAGGTTCTAAAATAAGTAATTAGACCGTGCTAAAACCACGGAACCCGGGAATGCCTAACATCTTCTCCCGGGTTAACAGAATTCCTTACCCCGGTTTTTGGTTTCGCAGACTTTTGAATAGAGTCAACTTCCTCGATTCGGGATTTAAAATAAATCGGTGACTTGGGACACATAAATTATCCTAAGTGACGACTCTGAATTTGATAAATAATCCTGTTTCGATTGTCACTTTAATTGGAAAAACTCCCTTATATCCCTTTCGGGGTAGAAAAAGGAGGTGTGACAGGAGAGAGAAAAAAGGATAACATTTTTGGCTAAGTTTTGGATTTTAGAGAGAAGGTGGAGCATCCTCAACCCAAATACGCTTTAAAGGTGAGTTTCGTGATATTTTTATGATGGATTAATATTGTATAATGCTACTATTAACATCTACATGGATTGATTTCATAGGGATTCCTCCAATCTTCAATAATTATTCAAAAGAGTTCAAGTTAGGGTTTGGGCTACAAGAGGTAAATTATCTACCCTACACTTCAATATAACTATGGAGCAAGTATTTGGATACATCGTAAGGTAGAAAGTACCATTTGGTTGGGGAATTATGTTAGTCCCCGAAATGGGTATATGAGTTAGGGTTCTTGAATGGGGAAGAAGATGAATAGTGAATTTTTTAATCTGGTTAAGATGGTTAGTGATTCTAGTGCTTCAATAGCTTAATCGTGATTAAGTATTGAATCGTATAACATGTAATAGACATAAAGGCCAAGGATGGAAGAAATTAAGGATAAAAGGGATATGTATGGGTGAATTGGGCTTATTGAAGACTTACAATTAACTTATGAACCTTAAATGGGTATCGACATATATATATTTGGATAAGTTTTGATGTCTTGGGATGTCTAATATAGATATTGGCTTGTTGGCGACCTTTGGGAGTTCTAAATGTATAGGAGAGTCGTGCTATTATTTTGAAGCTTGGACTTGCGGTAAATTGATTAAAGGAATTTACTCTAAAATCATATTTGAGTTATTACATGAGTTTGTTTGAAAATGTGCATCCGTACTTGTGGGGACAAGCGGAAAAGGATGTCACCATGTATTTTGAGTTTTGTTGCATAAAGAATGTCTTGTTATTTTACAATTGAGAAATTTTATTATTAAAGATTTGAAGGTAAATGACGCTTGAGGAAATGTCATAATTTTTATTTAAACTTAGTGAATGGATAACACTCGTCGTATCTTTGAATGATGGATGTTAAATTGCTAAAGGCTTTAACATGAAGAAGATCATATAGTTGAATGCTTTTATTTAAATGGTTTAGTTTGGTCATGAGTTATGATTTAATAAATATAGATCCTTTGAGGCTACTATGCTATGAATCTATTTTTGAGATATCAAATGTTTTGGCAGTTACTAATGGAGACCATCGAGATTGGTTCGAATGTTGAGTTCGTTACAATGGAACTATACGTGTTGGTGTAGGGGCACATTCCAAGGCTAAGTCGAGGTTTGTGGGATAAAGTCCCCTATTGTGAGGGCAAATTATCATTACTTAAAGTAATGAGGTTAAGTCAACCCGTACGGCACTCTAGGAAGCCGCCCAGACAAGTAGGGTCAAATACTTGTTGCTAGGTCGATCACCTAGTGGTTATTTATTATATCGGTGTCGGTATAGTACTCCCGGTGAAAAGGTAAAAGATAATTTTGTTATGTTTAGGCCTAAGGAGCCAAATATAATTTCAATGACTTAATGAAGTTGAAATAATTTTACATGATTTTTATTAGAATCATGGGTTGGTATAAATGTTATAAAAGTTTGTATCATGATTTACATTTTCTAGTCTTTTCATTTAAAATGATAAAGAGCATGAATTCATATAATTGTTATCATTTTATGTCAATGTTGGTTGCATTAATTTTGTAAAGCCTTGTCCCAGGAACTTGAGTTAGAGAGAGTCTGTGACACTTATTGAGTACCGTTGTGGTGTACTCAGCCCTTAGGGGCCCCTCTCTAGGGTCCATCTTACTTTACATATTTCAGGAGGAGGTGTGGTACGTGATGAGTGGATGAGACTAGGATGACTCTCTTTCCGACGTGTATGGTGAGGCACCACTTCTATTTCGTTGTAGTTGCCATGCTAATTCTTTGCTCTCCGTTGGTTGGGTTGTCCCAAGTATTTATTTTATTCTCATGTCTTAGAGATTCCATATACTATTAGTATTCTTTTGGGGTTGTAATTGATGGTCATTCATATATCATGAAATGAAAGAGACATTGTTTTCCTTATGTATTTTCAGTTATTGAAAATGATGTATTTAAAGATTAAACTTCATGTATGCTTTTAATCATTTAAAATGATTATGTTTTCAAAAAGGCTTCTGCATGCATCTGTTAGTCATGTAGATGGATATTCTAGCATGGGTTGGTTCGCTTGGGTAGTGTGTCGGGTGACCGTCACGTGGTCTTGGGTCGTGACACTGTCCCTAAGTAGAACTTCCCCTCCGGGAACTTTTCGAACAATGCAACTTGTTCAAGTTCTTTCGCTGTGGACTTTGTTGCGCCCGTCTCTTCTGGTACTTGGAAATACATCGGCACCTGATAGGATTCTGATGACTCCTCCCCCTGGTTGACTTTGCTCACTCGGGAGCAGGCGCCGATTACTATAATTTCTATGTCGCATGCTCCTTCCCTTTGCTACTGGAAACTGAGATTGCATTCAATTCTCTCGCTACCGGTTGGTCGCCTCTTATTTTTTTAACCCCCTAGAGAGTTGGGAATTTCAGCAACTGATGATATATTGATAGCACAGTCTTCATTTCGTGCAACCATGGTCTCCCCTAGATGATGTTGTAACCCATATCACCATCCACTAGCTCGAAAAGGGTCGTCTTCATCACCCCTTCGGCATTCGTGGGCAGCAGGATCTCTCATCGGGTTGTCAGACTTGCTAGGTTGAACCCGGCGAGGAGTTTTGTGGCCAGAATGATGCTTCTTGTGAGCTTGGATTGCTCCAACACCCTCGATTGTATGATATTGGCCGAACTTTCTGGGTCCACCAAAACACGTTCGTCTTTTGGTGACTTCCCGGAGCCTCTTGTTGTGTGTCACTAACACCCGTCTTTTTTGCTGCCGAGAATATAACCCCGTTAATCTTGTTCCCCTCGAAAATCATATTGATCGTCAGGCGCGTGGGATCTTCTCCTACTTTTGAAGGTTCTACATTATCACGATTGCAACCGTAGTTGTTTTAAGCTCGGTCACTTAAAAATTCCCTGAGATAGCCGTTTTTCAGACCCTTGGTGAATGTTTCAGCTGTCCATTTGTCCGGTACGACTAGTAGCAACATCCTTTCCTTTTGGAACCCGGCCACAAACTCCCGTAGCAACTCAGATTCTCCTTGTGTAATCCTGAATATGTCGGCCTTTCGGGCCTGTACCTTCCTGACCCAGGCATGGGCCTTGATGAAAGAGTCCGCGAGCATCTAAAAGGAGTATATGGAGTACTCGGGTAAAAGAGAATACCATGTCAGGGATCCCTTTGCAAGAGTCTCCCCGAATTTCTTCAATAAGACTCACTCAATCTCGTGGGGAGCTAAATCGTTCCCCTTCACCGCCGTTGTATAGGTGGTGATATGCTCCTGGGATCTGAATTCCCATCATACTTCGGCACAATCGACATTTTGAACCGCTTCGGGATCAACTCTAATGTCGCGCTCAGTTTGAACGGCAATCGTGCGTACTTCTTTGAATCTGACCCTTTCAGCACTGGTTGTGCGCTCGGAATTTGATCCATTCGAGTGTTTATCTCCCTTATACACCGCATAAGTTTGGTTTAAAAGGGATCATTTTCTTTGTTGTTACTGAAACTGTTACCGT
>NC_031997.1:28407621-28479025 GCF_001879085.1 Nicotiana attenuata
TTTAGGGTTTAAAAGGGATCTATTTTTCTTTTGTTGTTACTAGAACTGTTACCCCGTCCCCCCCCCCCCCCCGACCCCTATCGAAGCCGACTTCGCCTCTTGGGTTGTTGTTATCGACCCTCTGCGTTATTTATTCGCATGAGCATCGGGAGGAACTGCACCTTGTCCACTCGCATTGTTGGAAGCACACTACAGCGCCTGCTTTAATTACGTAATGACCTGATCCTGTCGTGTGAGATGGCCTATTAAGGCCTCTTGTTGCTCCTTCATGATCCTTATTATTTCGACGACGTGCTCATCTTTAGCATCATCAGGAGTCGCCTCCCGAACATGTCTCGAATATCGGCCACAGTGGACTGGCGTGGTCTTGTTCCACTCGTTGCGGGTATTGTAGATTGAATCTTCATGCTGAGGCTGATTTCTTTGGGTCTCAACGTTGTGTGTGTTTTTAAAACCATTATCTGCCATTTTTAACAATTTTTTCTAAGAACAAAGAATCAAATAAGTTAGTTACAGATGCAGGGATCAATTCAATTACACGACTGTCTAGGCCCCACGGTGGGCGCCAAACTGTTTACCTCTAAAATGGTACAGTTGAATTTATATGTGATTTATAGACAAGTGAATTAATTTGATCGTAAAATAATAGATGAATTAGAAAAAAAATGTAATACTTAGCCTTGAAATTGAAATGAAACGACGGATATCTTAATCCCGGGCGCAGAGCTACCGGAGGCAAGTAAGAATAATATAAATCAGCAAGAAGGTAAATTGTTATTGAGCTTTTGATAGAGTGTAGTGTATGATTGTTAGAAAATTCGTCCCCTACAATGATAATAGAGCTCACTATTTATAGTTGCACCTAGGGAACAAGGTCCTAGGATCAAACCCCTCTTAAATGACAATTATGAGGGCCATTGAGGAATGTGTAACGGTGGGCAGTGAATGCCATATTCTCTGTAATGGATCATGCACTTAATACTGTGGATTATTCTTCATTGAATGCTACCGGATGGCAGGCATTTAGTTTTTCTTTATGAATATCATTCTTTTTGATGATAGACGAGATCACTGACTTCGGGTTCGATTGTCTTCTGTCTTCGGCTCACGTGTCACTTCCTTATGCAATCATTAAATATGAACATATTTTATCCCATACAGTAATCTCTCAAAATCAATGTACACTTAGGAAATTAATAAAATATAATAAAAGTAAGTATGTGTAATCATGCCCAACTATGCCTCCTAAAAGGTCTAGCAGTCGTTGTAAATATAATCTGGTTTACTAGTCTCATAGGAATTTAAGTAATCAACTTCCAGAAGTGTCAAATAATGAGTTTTGAGTGTTTACTAACTAAAATTAAAGTAATTAAGATTCTGTAATTTTATTACAAATAAAGCAAATATTGTAAACAAGATTGGAAAGATCTAGAGTTATGATTTTTTCAATCTTCGGAATCCTCCCCACAACATCTACGATAAATCGCCTAAGTATTCTCCACTGATCGTGAGCACTTCAGGTGTCGTAATTCTCTTCCGAGAAAGTATAACATTTTACTAGACGTATTCTCCCGAATTAGGCTAGCTGACACTATTTTACCACTCACGATGACCACATCAAGACTTCGTTATTCCTAATTTAAAATTTATACCCACTGTATTGATTTCTTACATATGTTAGGAGTGACATTATTCAACAACTATATAAATATGTACCTTTTCTCAAGAAATAGACACCAAATAGGCATAGTTAATCGAGGGCCCTTCAATCAACAATAATAATCACGTAGTTGAACAAGTAGAGAAAATCTAATGACAAACATAAATTAAAAGAAACAGAAAATCATCCTCCAAAATGTTTCTCTCATAGATAAAAGAGTTTAGCTACTCATAGCATTACAAACAACCATGATAATATTCGAAAGCATTAAACTACAAATTAGGGAGAACGAAGAGAAAGCTCTTGTGATTCGTTGCTTCCAAGTATTCATGTAGCCTTTTGACTCTCCAATAATGTCTAACCCTATAAAAACTAACTTTAAGAGGTATTTATAATGTAGGACTAAAGTGTCCACGTCCAAAAATGAGGAGGAAACAAAAGTGGCTCATATAGACCCCGTCAGCGCTTGGGCATCATCAAAGGTGCCAAAACTCTGGTGCAAGATGCCAAAACTACACAGCTTTGAACCATAAGGGGTGCCAACTTTAGCGCATTGGACAGTGCCTTGCACTATCTAAGGCTATGAGTTGTCATGGCCTTGCACTATTCTGGATGAAGACTTTTCAATGACTTACAATGTCTTCTTTTTGTGCTCTATTTTGTAGCTTCTAGGTACCATTTGGTGCAACTTTTCTCTACTTCATATCCATATGTTAATACAGGTAAAATAAACTCAATTAAGCTTAAATATTGCACAAATTAGCATCAATACTACACAAATAAGTAAGGTGAGTAACATCATAAGATATGGAATTATAGCCCGATATTAACACATCACACTTAATTATTGATCGCCCTTGTGTCAATCAACTACACTCATGACCATGGTTGATAGAAATAATTAACCTCTAGCATATGCGGTCAATACACACCTCCCGTACTTATACCATTTGTCAAAATATCCAACACATGAATTACATGCCCATAATAATGCACTCAAGGCTTGAATGCTTAACCTAACAGAAAAGTCTAATAACATTATTTATCCATTATGAATCCATGTGCCGTCGCAATAGAATCAAGGAGAATAAGCAGTCCACACATCCAAATCAAATGATCGAATATTTTTTAGGGACCCACACATAGGAAAGAAATTACCCACTCTGTCAAAGAAGTCACATGGTTGCAAAAGGTAGCATAGCTTGCCCATTATACCAAAATCTACTAGGACTTTTATTATGGTTGTAATGTGGGCTAAGGGACGGGCAGGATATATTTAGAAATTACTGACTAACTCTCTTAAGCACTTTAGTATATCACATAGTAAACTTTAAGCGCAAACTTTCTTAATCCACTTCAATCATCACCAGAAAAATCACCCAAAAATATGTTCCCATTTCCTTTAAGCAATATTATAGCTCATACTCACTAGCAAGGACTCTATTTATTTTGCTACATAATTTTTTTCTTCTTTTCATCTCTTTTTTTTTTTTACTTTATTATTGTACTTTTCATTCTCTACTAGTGGTGTTTTCCTAAAGATGCAAGTGCACCTTCTCATTTTTTCTTTCTTTTTTTCCACTCAAAAGCCGCCTCAGGTTCCCTCATCACTTCTTTCTAGTGCTCTCTTTCCAATTCAAGTGCCTTAATAGGTAAAAGAATCAACTCATTCAATTAAGAATAAAATAAGGTATCAGCTTGTAATATGGGTGCCAAAGAAAAGAAGGTCTAACGTCTTATTTCAAACCGAGTAACACCTAGGGTATTACAAATGCCACATGACCCCCAAAGGACGGTTCAATTCCGATTGTCTATCAAATAATTATTCACAAATCCAAGAGATATATTAAGCATTACACACAAAGTGAACACATGTCAAGCAAACGAGCCATAGGAGTCATAACACATATACACTTTAGTAACAACATTATCGAATAATTAAAACAAAGGGAATGTCCTACATATGCCAAGGCCTAAATATGCTACTATTAAACAAGCCAAAAAGGCACGAATTGCATCATTCTTCCCCCTTTTAATTCCTAAGTCCTAGTGTACTCTAGTAGTAAAAAAAAAACTACTACCCGGTTCAAATTATATCCTATGGAAATGTAAGGCCCCGTAGAATTTTACCTAAAAACCTAAAATTTAGACTTTTTGGGTTGAACAGTACGCTGAAGAGTTAAAGGAAATGTTTTGCAGAAGTGGACGTCTCTGTGGCTCATTATACTGTTGCATAGTCACTCTACGGGCCGCAGAATGGCCGCAGAGTGAAGCAGTCTCTTGGGCCATTTTTTATGTCATTTTTACGGCCCATTATGCGATCGCGGAACCATTTCACAAGCCGCACTCTGATCACATATCCAACCTTAAGATTTTTCAGATGGTGGTTCTGCGGCACATTATGCGACCATAGAACAGGTCTGCGGATCGCAGACTGAAGAAGAAAATATCAGCTCCGGAGGGCCAATTATACGGCCCACTTTGCAGAACGCAAAAGCATTACGCGATCGTATATGCGACCGCAGATCTGTGTCGGCGCTCCTATTTTTCTAAATTTTATAATCTGACCCAATCTCGTTATATAAGCATTGAGGACCATTTTTCTTGCAAAACCTGATGCTTTTAGAGTAAGAGAGAGTGCTTAGAGTGGGGGAGTGATCTTCAATCAATTATCCATAAATTCTCGCTCAAATCATTGAAGATGAACAAGGAGAAATTCACTAAGTCCTCATCCTAGAGGTAAGAATCTATACCCTAGCCCTTAATTTTGTAAATTAACTAAAAATGGGTAATTAGCAAGAGCATTTATCTTGCATGCATGTGTGATAGAAGAGTGTAGGAAGATTGTGAACAGAAATGGTAAAGAATGGGTTGTGGGATGATGAAGTCTTTCATAAAAAGAGCCTTAAAACCTTAATGCACACTTGGTGGTTCATAAAATGCTCAAATGAGCTAGAACCGTGATCATTTCCTTAATATTAGTTCAATTTGTTATATTTCTAAAATAGATTGGTGTTGCTAAGATTCCCGGAATATTTTAGAGTGTAAGGGAGTTCAATTGAGGTATGTATGGCTAAACTCTTCTCTTAGAATTGAACCCCCCCCCCCCCTCCCATTATCCATGTAAGTCCCGAGTTGCTCACTATGAGTTGAACATTCCGAATAAGCTTGTGCCAAAAGGTATCCATGTTCAATATGCAATTTAAATGCTCTTGCTATGTTATACTCTTATTGAAGAATGTGTTCAAAGTATGGGTTGCATGTTTAAATAGCTTGACATGAAGTTGTGTTTCAAGTGAACGCTAATGACAATGTTGCAAGAAATATCGATGTACCTAAAACTCTCAGTTGCCCATATGTGTGCTTAAATGTTATGAAAAGAAATGCCTTGTTGTTGGAAATCTATCATGATTGTTGAAAGTAAAATACAAAATATGAGATAGAAAGCGAGGAATACTAAAAGTGACATATGGAATGTGAAATATGAAATACGGCCAACGTACAAAGTGAAATAATATAATTGTGGTTGATGTCTCTTACAAGATGGCCTAGCCGATCGGGTCGTGATCGAACGCCATGTCGTACACATGGTGGTGACTCTATTGGAAATTTTAATTGAAATTGCAACTGTGGTTGATGTCTCTTACGAGATGGCCTAGCCGATCGGGTCGTGATCGGACGCCATGCCGTACACATGGTGGTGACTTTATTGGAAAACTGTAACTGAAATCGTGATTGTGGTTGATGTTGATACCCAATTTTTCCCTCATATATTTTAAATATGCATATATATCTTCAAAGTGGGTGTGCATACATTATTATTAGATTTACAAACATGCCCAAGTATTTTTATAATTTTTCTATAATCTTAAAGGCTTTAAATCAATTTATTTCAGCATTTTTTATTATACAAATATCCAATAATTATCCCTCATATCATTTTTATGATGATTTAATCCTCCAAATTATCATTCATGCGCATATAATGCTTAAATATTTTAATTATATTTTTATAATTACATTTACAATTTTAAGGCTAGAATTGCACATTTCGCAATAATAGCCCATATATATGCATAATTATTTTATCCATAAAGAAAAATGACTTTTTATATTTTTAGAATATTAAGTAATTATTTTTAAATTATTTTGATGCACAAATAATATTTTTTTATCATTTATTAATTATTTTTATAAATTATTTTAGTAATTTAAATGGGTATTTAAAACATAGCCCCTTTCCTAATTAATTTTCAGACCTACCCAACCAATACCCTATCCATCCCAACACCCTAACCCAACTACCCATACCCATACTCGTCCAAATTAAACCCGCCCCACCCAAAATCTAATCCTGGACGTTGATCTCAGAAGATCAACGGCCCTAAATCATTTATCCCTTCTAAATATACCAAACACCCCCCAAACCCTAATTCATTTATTCCCCCCACCCGCCGTCTGCTGATCCTCTCATCTCCTCACCTCTTTCACTCTCAAATCCTAGCCCGCTGTCACACTTTCCCTTTCGATTCATGGGATCTTCCCTTGATTCCTTGCCTTATTTGGCTTTGTTTCTTTACTGGCTACCCGATCTTAATACTACTTGATTCATTTGCCTCAAATGGCAAGTGAATCTCAAGAGACTCGAACCAGATATGGTTCAAAGTCTCTCATCTCGGCTATTTCCATTTATGTTCATCCCAATACCTGTGAGTACGAATATTTTCGTATCTTAGGGTTTAAAATCTCTTGTTCAAACCAGATTTGGTTCAACTTCTGTGTATTTTTATGAACCTGGCTATTTTTTTGGTTGAATCTGTTTAGATCTTCCCGGAGCTGAAACGATTTATGTTCGTTTTGGTATTTCTCCTTTAAAATTTCAATACTTCTATCTCTATAATTTCTATTCTTTTTCTATTATTATTCCTGACCGATTTTATTTACCCTAAAACTAGGGTTTTGATTTCAACAGATTTTTGCAAAATAAATGTTTTAACCTTTAAACATTTTCGTCTCTAGGTATCCGTTAGGGTTTCCTTATTTATTTTATTGATTTTACTTGTTTTGTATTTGTGCCTATTTTCTTAGGGTTCTGATTATTTGTTCATTCTTATTGTTCCTGCCTGTTTGCCTTTAACTCTGTCGATTAATTGCTAATTGATTTTACTTACATAAATGAGGATTTCACATTAGCCGTGGTGTTTATTTATTCTATTTACCTGTTCTTTCCTTTAGCAGTGGCGATTACCGGCCTGATTTTATGTTCTGATTATTAAAGTCGACTTCTAATTGATTCTGGAATTATTCCTTACCTTGTTTAACTACTGATTCATTCCATTAACTGATGCTAGCCTGAAATTATGCGTGTTAATTGATCTATGCCGACCTTAGTTGATTGTTAAGTTATTTTTATACCTTATTTGGGTAGGATTGGTTCATTACCTTGTTTGTTTACTTCATTGGGTGCTAAATAAACCCCCTTCCTCACTCCCTTTAGAGAACACGACAAAGACTTGAACTCTCCTATTCTCACTACTAAAACTTACGCTCTCTCTCTTTCTCCTATTCTGATTTCTGCACTAAGTGGCTATTGTTTGGCCGGCTGAAAGCCAAGGCCAAATTACTCTGGAATTTAACTATTACTGCACCTTTACTTGCTTTCTTCTTAACTGGTATGCCCTAACTTTTGCAATTTCCTTCTCTATACTTTTTGTGATTAGCCTGTTTCAATTCCTAGCATAATTCTGTCCTTTATCTGTTAATTTAATAATACTGTTAGCTTAAGACTAAGTTATTTAGAATTACTCTCCTAAGTTAGTTTAAGGTTCGATCTGTTTGTCAGTTTTATACCTGTTCTGAACTATGAGCATGTAATCAAGTGTGTTTGTGCCTAATTCATATGTCCTGTCTTTCTGCCTAATTGCTTCTGTGACTAAGCCATGATTGTTTCAAATACTAGCATAAGCATTTAGCTTAATCAGACTTCACCATGTTTGAACTGTATGCTGAACCTGAACAGTGTTTGTTTCTTGGAGCAGTTCTGCCTGCAACTCTGTATTCTGAACTTTCTCTCTTCTGAAATTGTACTATTTCAAAACCTGCCATCTTACCCTTTATGCACTGGTTTTCAAACCCCTACTCTTAGTCATTTAGGTTCTCACCACCCCCAGTGTGAGCACTGCCTAGGGTCCTTGAGACTCCTTTGAACTCCGACACATTGGGTTGGTTTTCCAATCTTTTATGAACTCAGTGCTGAATGTGTGGTTCTAGTGTGAGCATTGCCCGGGGTCCCTGAGGCTCTTTGGGAACTTTGACACCCTAAAAGCCTGGTTTAATGTGCTGTGAATGGATCACTGCTATGCTTCAGAGTTGTTGTGTTTGAAGGCCTGGTTCCCAGGTTTAGATTGGGCCTATGAAGGCTCCCTATAGTATAATCGTCATTATTATGTAATTCATTCATTCTGGGCTGTAATAATTTCTTTAATAACAGATTTGGGGTTTATTGGTAAAAGCTGGGGGTGGGGTTCTTATACCTTTGTTGAAACTAGGTAGAGATCCTGCCTATAGGTTTGATTATGTTGATTGAACTATGTGGATACTATACTATGTTTAGAGATCCTGCCTATAGGATTTTTCATGATCATTTTGATTCTGTGTTGCACATCTGCATCTGCATGCTAGAAACCCTGCTTATAGGACTTTACGTTTAATTCTGCACATTAGAAATCCTGTTCATAAGATCTACACATATTTTCAACCCAGTGTGCATTAGTGACCATGTCTATAGGGCTTTTATTGATTATCTTTCATAATAACCTGTTAATTTCTGTCCAAATACGGTTAATAGATATCATGCCTATAGGAATAAAAATTGGTTTCAAACTTAGAAATCATGCTTATAGGATTTAAAACTAATAGATATCATGCCTATAGGGTGAAATCAGTTCCGGGTTCGTCTTACTTATTACATTAATAAAATGAGGCATTTATCAGCATTAAATCTCTCCAAATCTACTTCTCGCTAGGCCCACCTCGGGCACAACGAGGTTACCCAAATTAGGACGCAAATTTACATTCCCGCAATAAGTGTTTAAATCCTGCAAATGCTTTTCAGAATCCTTACTGACTTGTCTACCTTTTTCGTTTTTCTTTATTTTGATTATTCCCATCCCCTAAGGTTGGTTCGCACATACTGGCATCGTTAGCATATCACACCAGATCTAGAGGTCCTCCTCCTCCTCGTCCTCCAAGTAATTTGAAAAGCAAAGGAAAAGCTAAGATGAATGATATGAGTGGTATTCGAAAAGAAAATGCTGAGAATATTGAAACTTCAGACGGTCGAAGTACTCCAGCCCAGAATGATTTGGTCCTACGATTGGAACAGAAAATACTAGAATTGCAAGGAGAACTTGAGCAGGTCCGCAACTTGGCAAACCTCTCCCTCACCCTAAATGTCATAGACGTTAACCAACAAAATGCTCAAAACCCAGCACCTCCTCAAAACACATCAAACCAACGTCCACAAAATCCTCCCGCACCCCATCCATACGCAACTCTTCCCCAAAATCCTAATCCTCCACCAATACCCACTCCCCCTCAGCATCAACATCTTCCTACTTAATACCCACAAACCACTTACCATACTCCTCAGAATCCCCACAACCTATCCCTGATCCGCAAAACTCAACTAATGATCACCACTACACTCTAACCCCTGGCACCCACCAAAACAATCCCATATACGTGGAAACCTTACCTCACTCTACTCAGCCAATCTCGAACACTCCAGAATCTGCCGAGAAGGACCTGCTCATTAAGAACATGGCCGAAGAGCTCAAGAAGCTCACGAGCCGAGTCCAGGGTGTTGAAGGAGGTAAAGGAATTGAAGGTCTGAATTATGAGGATCTGTGCATTCAGCCAGACGTGGAACTGCCGGAGGGTTACAAACCTCCTAAGTTCGAGATATTTGATGGGACGGGTGACCCGAAGGGACATTTGAGAACATACTGTGATAAGCTCGTGGGAGTTGGGAAAGATGAAAGGATCCGCATGAACTGTAAATGAGGAGTCTCACTGGAGATGCCCTATCTTGGTATATCAGTCAGAATCCCAAGAAATGGGTTTAATTGGGTAAGCATGGCATCGAACTTCATGGATCGATTCAGGTTTAACACATAGAATGCGCCGGATGTCTTCTACATACAGAATCTAAAGAAGAAACCAACGGAGACTTTCCGCGAGTATGCTACTCGATGGAGGTCAGAAGCTGCAAAAGTCAGGTCGGCACTAGAGGAAGAGCAGATGAACAAATGCTTCGTCAGGGCCCAGGATCCCCAATACTATGAAAGGTTAATGGTTATTGAAAATCACAAGTTCTCCGACATCATCAAACTCAGAGAAAGGATTGAAGAAGGGATCAAGAGCGGGATGCTGACCAATTTTGAGGCATTGCAGGCTACGAACAAAGCGTTACAGTCAGGGGGTATATCGAAGAAGAAAGAACTAGGGGCAGTGATGGTGGCCCAAGGCCCAAAATCTCCACTCACATACCAAACACCTCCACCCACATACCAACCTTCACCTCACAGATATTCTCAACCCGCCACCGCCTATCACACTTATAATACCTAGCCAGCCTATTACCATTCACCTCCAACCCGTCAAAACTATCCAAAACCCAGACCTAATTTTGATCGCAGGCCGCCCAGACAATATACCCCTATTGCTGAACCCATTGAACAACTGTATGAAAGATTGAAGGCTGCCGGATATGTTACCACTATTCTTGCTGTTGCCATGGAAAACTCTTCCCAGTGGGCCAACCCAAACAAAACATGTGCATACCATTCTGGTATGAAAGGGCATACTATCGATGAATGTCGCACTCTGAAAGACAAGATTCAAACTCTAATTGATATCAAAGTCATACAAGCAAAGGAAGTTGCACCAAATGTCCGCAACAATCCCCTCCCAGATCATAGAGGTGAAGGAGTAAATGTGATAGAAACTGATGAAGAATGGGATCCTGAGGGGTCTATTAGGCTTATTCGGGAAGGTGATAACCCTAAACTTGCAGTCACGCTTACACCTATTGTGGTACAGATACAGCCACCAGTTGAAGTTGAAGTAGCCACATCAGTCCCGTTTGAAGTTGAAGTAACAGCACCTGCGACTACACCGGCTCCATTTGAAGTAGACATACCCACACCCTTCACTGTGACGGTAGCACCCACACCCCCTTTCAAGTCCAATGCCATACCCTGGGATTATGTTGCCGAAGCTAGGAGAAAGGGAAAAACAAAGATGGAAGAGTCAGGTGCTGCACAGGGGATGACCAGAACTGGAAGGATTTATACACCCAAAAACTTGGGAGGAACAAGCAAGGAAGTTGCTACCAAGCAACCCATTATTGAAACTGGCCCAGATAATCTCTGGAGGAAATTATAGGCAAGAGAATACTCTGTCATTGATCATCTGAACAAGACTCCCGCCCAGATATCCATCCTGTCGCTGCTACAAAATTTTGAAGCGCATAGGAACGCTCTGATGAAGGTGTTGAATAAAGCTTATGTGCCTAACAACATCACCAGTGGAGAGATGGCCAACATGGTAGGGCAGGTACCGGAGAGCCACAAGACCACCTTTCACGAGGATGAACTACCACCTGAAGGATTAAGTCACAACAGGGCGCTGCACATCACAGTACAATTTGAGGATAAATTCATCGCCAGAGTCTTAATAGATGGGGGTTCAAGCCTCAACATTTGTCCATTGACTACTCTGAAAAGGTTGGGTAAAGATTTCGATGAGATACGAGCAGGAAGCATGAATGTGAAGGCATTTGATGGGTCTCAAAGGGCCACAATTGGGGAAATTAACCTTTGTCTGTAGATGGGCCCGACTTGGTTCGATGTTGAGTTCCAAGTATTAGACATATCTGCTACATACAATCTTCTATTGGGACGACCTTGGATACATGCCGCTGGGGCTGTGGCTTCCACGCTACACCAGGTCGTGAAATTCGAATGGAACCATCAGGAGGTAATCATTCACGGAGATGGAAGTAACCCCATTTACACCAGTCAAACTGTCTCGGTTGTCGAAAATAGAAGAAATATGGGTGGAGAAACTTATCACCGCATTGAGCATGTCAACGCAATTGAGAAAGATAAGTGGTGGAGTAGCAAAATAGAAAGCATACTGGCATGGCCTGGCTATGAACCCAGCAAAGGGCTTGGGAAGAAACTCCAGGGCATTACCAAACCGATACAGTTGAAACGTCACGGCATAACTTTTGGGCTTGGATATCCATAAGCCTGGCAAGAATATAATGATTGGTCACCGCCATGGCGTGGTCCTTATTATCCTCTCAAACAGCCGGTGCCGTATCTGAGTCAGACCTTTCACCAGGCCGACACAATATGGGGATCTGCAGAGGAGGAAGCTTTTGCTGGGCTGAGGAACCTGTTTCTAGAAGATGAGGATATAGATTGCAATGTGATAGTTGAGGAGGAGGAGGAAGAAGGCCTTACCACCCACACAGTGGAGAGGGGAGCATTTCTCAGGAGCTGGACCGCCACGCCATCAAGGGCCAGACGAGTCCCGGGGTAGCATGGCTACTAATGTTATTTGGAAAAAAAAACAAACAAGTCCTTTTGAGAATTTAGTTTTTAAGATATCTTCCTTTCAGTATTTTATTTTGGAAAACATTATTTTGAAGCCATTCAGACGATATTTCGTTTAACATTTCAGCATTTATCAAATAATTTGATGTTTTATTATCGTTATCTTTCATATCTTTCTTCTACAGCATTACTATTTCTTTTCCTGATGAACCGATGACTGTGACATGTAATGAGACAACACAATATAAGGATAGTGACTCAAAAGAAGAGGATGAAATACCCGAGGAAGTTATCAGAGAAGTTGAGAATTTTGAGAACAAACCTAAGTCCAACCCGGACGAAACCAAGACGGTCAATTTGGGAGATTCTGAAACCATCAAAGAAACTCGCATAAGTATTCACCTGTCACCGTCAGAGAAGAAAGAATACACTCATTTCCTGAAAGAGTATGAGGACATCTTTGCATGGTCTTATGATCATATGACTGGTTTGAGCAACTCCATAGTGGCTCACAAGCTTAATCACAAGCAATAGCACGAGAAGTTACCATTTGCCTTATTGGGATACCGTACCACAGTCCGCACATCAAATGGGGCAACTCCCTATTTGCTGGTTTATGGTACCGAAGCTGTCATTCCCGCCGAGGTAGAAATTTGTTCTTTAAGGATCATACAAGAAGCCGAACTCAGTGATGCAGAATAGATAAGGAGCCGCTATGAGCAACTAGCCCTCATAGATGGAAAAAGAATGAATGCAGTATGTCACGGTCAGCTTTATCAGAATAAAATGTCCAGAGCTTTGAACAAAAGGGTCAAACCAAGACAATTCACACCAGGGCAGCTGGTGTTGAATCGAATCTTTCCACATCAAGATGAAGCCAAAGGAAAATTTTCACCCAACTGGCAAGGTCCTTACATGGTTCACAGGGTGCTAACAGGAGGAGCACTCATACTTGCAAAAATGGACGGAGAAGTTTGGCCAAAACCTATCAATTCCGATGCAGTCAAGAGATACTATGTTTAGATTGTTCACATTTTCTTCATCGGATGTAACTGAACTACGCTTGACCTGACTCCCATTTAAGAGAGATACGTAGGTAGCCCTGTGGATTCGATCACATCTTAATAAAATCTTCATTTCCCCATAACCAG
The DNA here is from genome assembly GCF_001879085.1 of Nicotiana attenuata. Classification (NCBI taxonomy): domain Eukaryota; kingdom Viridiplantae; phylum Streptophyta; class Magnoliopsida; order Solanales; family Solanaceae; genus Nicotiana; species Nicotiana attenuata. The sequence goes on from NC_031997.1 coordinate 28,421,058, forward strand.
AATCTAGGGCAGAATTTTGAGGAGGACCCTCAAAATTCCGGAATAAGTCCAGCCGACGCCATCATATGCAAGACAGTCAGAAATCGGTGAAGTAACTGGGGCAGAATTTTGAGGAGGACCAGCAAAATTCTAATGCAAGGAAGTCGCAATGTCTCCAAAGTGTCACAATCATTAGTTCATCTAATTTACTTGATATTATACACAACTATGTTTTATAAAATGATTCTATTCCATCAATAAATGCACATTTTCGAAAACTTTGTTTCTGTGACAGCCAGGTGTTACCCAGGGCAACTCGAACAGGGCCTCCAGAGCAAAGCAAAGCAAAACTAGCAAAGGCACGAACCAACCTCCCCGCAAAACTCACAATTTTCTTTGAATGCAGGGACAAGGAATAACCACAAGTACGTGCGCCTTAAATCATCGCCTTCATAACAACCGAACCGCCAAGAGCAAATATATCTCCAGCTAAGAAATATTCTGCTCCTATTTGCTATTTGTCTACTGCATGAGGCTGAGCCCTGCCTCCATATTATCATAAGGCTAAGCATTGCCTTCTCTCTGCATAAGACTAAGCCCTGTCTCAAATCTTGCATGAGGCTAAGCCCTGCCTCCATATTCGCATAAGGCTAAGCATTTCCTTCTCTTTGCATGAGACTAATCCCTGTCTCAAATCTTGCATGAGGATAAGCCCTGCCTCCCTATTTGCATAAGGCTAAGCATTGCCTTCTCTTTGCATGAGACTAAGCCCTGCCTCAAATCTTGCATGAGGCTATGCCCTGCCTCCGTATTCGCATAAGGCTAAGCATTGCCTTCTCTTTGCATAAGACTAAGCCCTGTCTCAAATCTTGCATGAGGCTAAGCCCTGCCTCCATATTTGCATAAGGCTAAGCATTGCCTTCTCTCTGCATGAGAATAAGCCCTGTCTCAAATCTTGCATGAGGCTAAGCCCTGCCTCCATATTTGCATAAGGCTAAGCATTGCCTTCTCTCTGCATGAGACTAATTCCCGTCTCAAATCTTGCATGAGGCTAAGCCCTGCCTCCATATTTGCATAAAGCTAAGCATTGCCTTTTCTCTGCATGAGACTAAGCCCTATCTCAAATCTTGCATGAGGCTAAGACTTGCCTCCATATTTGTATAAGGCTAAGCATTGCCTTCTCTCTGCATAAGACTAAGCCCTGTCTCAAATCTTGCAGGAGGCTAAGCCCTGCCTCCCAAATTTGCATAAGGCTAAGCACTGCCTTCTCCTGAGACTAAGCATTGTCTCCCTCTGCATAAGTGTTGCCCTATTCTAAACTTTGCATTATATTCTTCTCTCGGGGTTAAGCTCTGCCCCCAAACAACACCAAGCTTTGTCTTGTTATCACCTCTGGTATCATGTCTCTGCACTTCATGGGCTGATATATAGCCAACTTGTCCAAAGGCGTCATAGTCTGAAGGCATCATCCTCATAGCCTGAAGACACCATGTCATGGCCTGAGGATCTCTCAACACTAAACATCATTATTCAAGGGCGTCATGGTTCAGAGGCACCATTTTTCAATGTCCCAAGAACATCATTTCATGCCCTGCGAATCCCTTATCTCATGCTTCATGGCCCGGGATATCATGGTCTAAGGACGTCATCTTCACTGTCTAGAGACAACCTTCATGGTCCAAAGGGAACTTGCATCATGTTTAAATTTTCGCAGTAATCTATACACTTGCATGCATCGTGTTTTAAGTTTTGCAGGAAATCCAGGAGGTAACCGTTCTTCAAATAGGAGCAACCTTCACTCCGGTTTCCACTCATACCATTTATGCCTTGCTGTTATTTCAAACGGAACCGATTTCATCAATTGCTCGCCTTTACTCTACGATCGTTCAGATACCTGCCCTGCGATACATCCGTTACAATTCAAATTCAACATTCATAACTCTGCATAAACCCATCCGATACTGTCTTACCCAAAAGAAACAAAACATACGGTCATTCCTACAACAATTCCATCGGTTTCATTCACCGTTAGGTCCAGAACTACACACGGCCTGATTCCTGTAAAACCAGGGATATGTAGGCAGCTCAGAGACCAAGGTGCGGCCTATATTTTACAAAACACCCCATTCGGTCAAAATCGGTCATCATTTCTTTACCCGATAACTCTTTCATCCTTCTCGGGTAAAGAGGGGCAGCTGTTGATACCCAATTTTTCCCTCATATATTTTAAATATGCATATATATCTTCAAAGTGGTGTACATACATTATTATTAGATTTACAAATATGCCCAAGTATTTCTATAATTATTCTATAATCTTAAAGGCTTTAAATCAATTTATTTCTATATTTTTTATTATACAAATATCCAATAATTATCCCTCATATCATTTTTAAGATGATTTAATCCTCCAAATTTATCATTCATGCCCATATAATGCATAAATATTTTAATTGCATTTTTATAATTACATTTGCATTTTTAAGGCTAGAATTGCACATTTTGCAATAATAGCCTATATATATGCATAATAATATTATCTATACAGAAAATAACTTTTTATATTTTCATAATATTAAGTAATTATTTTAAATCATTTTCATGCACAAATGATATTTTTTTATCATTTATTAATTATTTTTATAAATTATTTTAGTCATTTAAATGGGTATTTAAAACATAGCCCCTTTCCTAATTAATTTTTAGACCTACCCAGCCCAATACCCTATCCAGCCCAATAACCCACCCTAACCCAACTACCCATACCCATACCTATTTAAATTAAACCCGCCCCACCCAAAATCTAATCCTGGCCGTTGATCTCAGAAGATCAACGGCCCTAAATCATTTATCCCTTCTAAATATAACAAACACCCCCAAACCCTAATTCATTTCTTCCCCCCACCCGCCGTCTTCTGATCCTCTCATCTCCTCACCTCTTTCACTCTCAAACCCTAGCCCGCCATCACATTTTTCCTTTCGATTCATGGGATCTTCCCTTGATTCCCTGCCTTATTTGGCTTTTTTTTCTTTCCTGGCTACCCGATCTTAATGCTACTTGATTCATTTGCCTCAAATGGCAAGTGAATCTCAAGAGACTCGAACCAGATATGGTTCAAAGTCTCTCATCTCGGCTATTTCCGTTTATGTTCATCCCAATACCTGTGAGTACGAATATTTTCGTATCTTAGGGTTTCAAATATCTGGTTCAAACCAGATTTGGTTCAACTTCTGTGTATTTTTATGAACCTGGCTATTTTTTTGGTTGAATTTGTTTAGATCTTCCCGGATCTGAAACAATTTATGTTGGTTTTGGTATTTCTCCTTTTGAATTTCAATACTTCTGTCTCTATATTTTTTAGTCTTTTTCTATTATTAATCCTGACCAATTTTATTTACCCTAAAACTAGGGTTTTGATTTCAACAGATTTTTGCAAAATAAATGTTTTAACCTTTAAACATTTTCGTCTCTAGGTATCCGTTAGGGTTTCCTTATTTATTTTACTGATTTTACTTGTTTTGTATTTCTGCCTATTTTCTTAGGGTTCTGATTATTTGTTCATTCTTATTGTTTCTGCATGTTTGCCTTTAACTCTGTCGATTAATTGCTAATTAATTTTACTTACCTAAATTAGGATTTCAAATTAGCCGTGGTGTTTATTTATTCTATTTACCTGTTCTTTCCTTTAGCAGTAGCGATTACTGACCTGATTTTATGTTTTGATTATTAAAGTCGACTTCTAACTGATTCTGGAATTATTCCTTACCTTGTTTGACTACTGATTGATTCCATTAACTGATGCTAGCCTGATTTTATGCCTGTTAATTTATTTATGCCGACCTTAATTGATTGTTAAGTTATTTTTATACCTTATTTGGGTAGGACTGGTGCATTACCTTATTTGTTTACTTCATTGGGTGCTATTTAAACCCCCTTCCTCACTCCCTTTAGAGAACACGACAAAGACTTGAACTCTCCTATTCTCACTACTAAAACTTAAGCTCTCTCTGTTGCTCCTGTTCTGATTTCTGCACTAAGTGGCTATTGTTTGGCCGGCTGAAAGCCAAGGCCAAATTACTCTAGAATTTAACTATTACTGCACCTTTACTTGCTTTCTTCTTAACTGGTATGCCCTAACTTTTGCAATTTCCTTCTCTATGCTTTGTGTGATTAGCCTGTTTCAATTCCTAGCATGATTCTGTCCTTTATATGTTAATTTGATAGTACTGTTAACTTAAGACTAAGTTATTTAGAATAACTCTCCTAAGTTAGTTTAAGGTTCGATTTGTTTGTCAGTTTTATACCTGTTCTGAACTATGAGCACGTAATCAAGTGTGTTTGTGCCTAATTCATATGTGCTGTCTTTCTGCCTAATTGCTTCTGTGACTAAGCCATGACTGTTTCAAATACTAGCATAAGCATTTAGCTTAATCAGACTTCACCATGTTTGAACTGTATGCTGAACCTGAACCCTGTTTGTTTCTTGGAGCAGTTTTGCCTGCAACTCTGTATTCTGAACTTTCTCTCTTCTGGTATTGAACTATTTCAAAACCTGCCCTCTTACCCTTTATGCACTGGTTTTCAAACCCCTACTCTTAGTCATTTAGGTTCTCACCACCCCCAGTATGAGCACTGCCTAGGGTCCTTGAGACTCCTTTGAACTCTGACACATTGGGGCTGGTTTTTCTAATCTTTTATGAACTCTATGCTGAATGTGTGGTTCTAGTGTGAGCATTGCCCGGGGTCCTTGAGGCTCTTTGGGAACTTTGACACACTGGAAGCCTGGTTTCATGTGCTGTGAATGGATCACTGCTATGCTTCAGAGCTGTTGTGTTTGAAGTCCTGGTTCCCAGGTTTACCTTTGTCCTATGAAGGCTCCCTATAGTGTAATCGTTATTATTATGTAATTCATTCATTCTGAGTTGTAATAATTTCTGTAATAATAGATTTGGGGTTTATTAGTAAATGCTGGGGGGGGGGGTTCTTATACCTTTGTTGAAACCGGGTAGAGATCCTGCCTATAGGTTTGATTATGCTGATTGAACTATGTGGATACTATACTGTGTTTAGAGATCCTACCTATAAGAATTTTTCATGATTATTTTGATTATGTGTTGCACATATGCATGCTAGAAACCCAGCTTATAGGACTTTACGTTTAATTCTGCACATTAGAAATCCTGTTCATAGGATCTACACATATTTTCAACCCAATGTGCATTAGTGACCATGTCTATAGGGCTTTTGTTGATTATCTTTCATAACAACCTGTTAATTTCTGTCCAAATACGGTTAATAGATATCATGCCCATAGGAATAAAAATCGGTTTCAAACATATAAATCATGCTTATAGGATTTAAAACTAATAGATATCATGCCTATTGGGTGAAATCAGTTCTGAAACTTCGAGATCCTGTCTGTAGTAGTTTAAATCAACCTGGCAATTAGATATCATGCCTATAAGGTTTAAATTAATTCAGCAATTAGAAAGCATGCCTATAGGATCTAAAAGGAATAAAACTGTCTTTACGAGTTAAAATCAGTGCTACACTTAGAAATCATGCCTATAGGTCTGTAGTTGACAAACTCGTAGAAATCATGCCTATAGGATCCTGGTAGTCTGTTCTGAATTCAAGCGCTCTCGTAAGTCACTTTGGCAGCGTATCCGCATGACTCCCTAATGATTCTGGGTTTAAAACTGTGACATACTACTGCCTGAAATGCCCAGATCCATGCTGAATAAAATCAGTAGGCAAACAAATAGGTCCTAATGCTCGCCTTAATAAAATTATCTTTACGCTCTATTGTCTCACGTAGATATCCTGCCTATAGGATTCCAAAGTTAATCAAGTTTGCCGATTCAATTGTGTGCTTTTGTTGCCTATGTGTGGAGGTCAATGTGAGCCTATACTTGGTTTATTTGAAAGTCCTACTTATTTTGTTTGTCGCCTAGATTTCACATTTTTAAGCAATATAGGATTGGTCTAGAACTAGCCCAAATAGAGGTCCTAATACCTCTAGGACCATAGGTAAGGGACGGGTAGTGCACGCATAGGGTACGGTTTAAAATCAATTAGTGCGCTTAAGTAACAACTTGAATATAGTAATTGGGTATTAAAGGAAATGATAGCCATGCGCTAATGCTATGAGTAAAATCTCGACTTGAGGGAGTTGCAAAACGTTGCACGGAATGATCCTATAGGCTAAAAAACTTAGGACCACCCCTTATCCCTGTTTGATAAATTGAATATTGTATTTGTCTAAATTGTCCTCTCTCCTTTTTTTTTAGACTAATTCGCTTAATTTAAGTTCGGCCGGGATCCATCGTTGTGGACCTCGAGGGGTGCCTAACACCTTCCCCTCAAGGTAATTTCGAGCCCTTACTCGATCTCTGGTGATGTAGACTGGTTATCTGAGTTAATTGCTTTAGGTGCCCTAACGCACCTTAAATCCGTTAGGTGGCGACTCTTTCAAATCCAATTCCCTACCCTCAGGGAAAGGAGTTATCCCAGAAATGTCGAAACCGGATTTAGCGAGAAAAAGGGGGCGCGACAGTTGATGTATCATATGAGATGTCCTAGCCGATCGGGTCGTGATCGGACGCCATGCCGTACACATGGTGGTGACTGTATTGGGAATTGAAATCAAAATGGTGAGTGGCATATTGATACTAAAGACTTCCCCGACTTAAAATGTGGAAATTTAATTGGAAATTTATCTTATCCCTTGTTTGATGTTTGGTAAATGTTCAATGTTTTAACTGTTATTATGATTGTTCTTACTTGCATTGTTGTTCATCCTATTGAGGTGATGTTTAGTTATACATACTAGTACTATTCGATGCTACTAACGTCCCTTTTGCCGGGGGCGCTGCATCTTTCAATTGATGTAGGTGGTTCCACAACAGGTAGCGTTGATCAGTGATAGCGGTACATCCTCTTCCCGGCGGTCTTGGTGAGCCCTATTTCATTTCGGGGTTATGCATTTTTTGTTCCTTATGTATTGTACTTGAGGTATAGACAAGGCCTTGTTGCCGGCACTTTTTTTGTACTCTTTGTATCTATTAGAGGCTCCATAGACATAGTGTGAGATGTATATGGGTGCTGGGAAAGTCAGACGAAGTATTGTTGTGTTTGAATCATCTATTCCACTTCAAACTATGAAAAATGTGTATATTTTGAGACTTTAAGATGAAGTAACTAATGAAATGATGTAGTATTTATGCATGATCTCCCTATTATCTAAATTAATGGAAATATATCCTCCCTTTGTTCACGAGTGAGTTTGGGTAAAAGGAATCTAATAGGCTTGCTCAGTCGGGTTCACTCGGTTGAGCGCCGGTCGCGCTACCTAAGTTTGGGGCGTGACAGGAAAAAAACCGATGTATAAAGAAATACACACGAGGGATTATTTAGACTTTAATCCCTCAAAAAAATTGTCTAGGAGATCCATTGTTTGAAAAAGTCCAAACTTTTTTTATTTTATTTTTTTCATTTCAAGCTCTTACTAAAAATACTACACCACTTAATCCTATACTAAATGTTATACTACTCTATATAAGCACCCAAAAATAATAAAGAGAAGCTAACCGTAAAGAGACCAAGAAGCTAAGAATAAAAATATCAGAAGCTAATATTGTTACTAATATAATACTACTATACAAAAAAATAGTCTTTCATCCCACACTTAACAATATGCAGTGTCCCCAATGCATAATTAAGACAAAATAGTAAGGGTGAACAAGAAACTCCCTGATCAGTTATCAAGACCATGTCCTTCATTGAAGCAGGCTCTGCCAGCCTCTTCCCAATCATCTGCATCATCTCCTAGATCCTCACCTATGGCATCAACATTTGTATCCACTCGCTCCTCATCTCCATGCTCAGACTGCTCCGGAGTGTTGACATTCTCATCCGAGGGCACTCCCTGACCCTCAGCTATACTAATCAACCGTTGTGCATGTGTACTGAGCGGGAACCACTTATTCAAGTGAGTTCTCTCCTATAGAGAAGAAGGTCTACCCCCAATATGCAACTGCAAGTCCATCATCCTATACAAATTGGCCATGACGCTATCGTCGCGAGCCTGATGCTCGACTGTAATAAATGTAGTGCGAACAAATACATAAACTACCTGAAGTCTAGAAATTTTCGGATCCAAAAGAATCGAGAGCCTAAGGCTATCAGATTAAGATTGGTTGAAGGGGCATTATTCATGAGGACCTTCGATGGCCCGCTAGCCAGATGCTTGGGACCGGGTGAGACCGAATACACCATGAGAGAAGGTCACGAAGGCACTTGCGAAAACCATTCGGGGCAGAATCTTTGGTTCGGAAATAAATTAGAACCGACTATTATTGGACTGAAATGGAGAAAGATGCAAGGGAATTTGTACGAAAATGCCACGACTGCCAAAGACACACCTCGATAATCCATCAACCAGGAGAAATTCTCCACTCGGTCTCAAGTGCCTATTTATGAAGCGGGGAATGGACATCGTCGGTCCCCTACCATGGGCACCAGGTAAAGCAAAATTCATACTATTCATGACCGATTATTTTTCAAAATGGGTTGAGGCTCAAGCATTCGAGAAGGTTGGGGAGAAAGAAGTCACTGACTTCACCTGGGACCACATAATATGTCGATTTGGGATACCGGTCGAGATCGTTTGTGACAGTGGAAAACAATTCGTTGGCAACAAGGTGAGTAAGTTTTTTGAAGATCACAAGATCAAGAAGATACTATCAATACCTTATCACCCTAGTAGGAACGGGCAGGCAGAATCAACGAACAAGACTATACTTCAAAACCTAAAAAAGAGATTGACCAGCGAAAAGGAAATGGAAAGATATTCTGCCCGAAGTCCTGTGGGCATACCGTACGACTTTGAAATCAAGCACCGGGGCCACCCTATTTTCCTTGGTCTGCGGAGCCAAAGCCTTAATACCAGTCGAGGTGGGAGAACTGAGCCTCAAGTTCCAGTATGCGACCGAAAAATGAACGGCAAGGCCATGATCACGAGCATGGAACTATTGGATGAAAGGCGGGAGCCCTCCCTGGTCCGGTTGGCCACCTAGAAGCAGCGAGTGGAAAGGTATTACAACCGAAGAGCTAGCCTCCGACACTTTCAAGTTGGGGACTTGGTGTTGAGGAAAGTAACACTACACACCAGGAACTCGCACAAAGGGAAGCTCGGCCCGAATTGGGAAAGATCGTATTGAGTTATCAGAATAACCAGCAAAGGCTCATATAAACTCGAAGTGGTAAACGACATACAACTACCAAACAACTGGAACTAACACACTTAAAACGGTACTACTGCTAAGGTACGAACTCAATTACTGTTTACTCGTGTTATAAATTGGGCTAACGTGTGCAGGTAATCGGCCAAGGATGGATGTGGCTATTAGGTCTGAAAGTACGTGTTGCACTCTTTTTCCCTTGAACTAGTTTTGTCCCAAAGTGGGTTTTTCGGCAAGGTTTTTAACGAAGCAATAGTAAATCATGCTACCTTAGATTTGAAGACCGGTTTCAAATTGAAATCAATAATTTTTTGCTTCAGGTCAACAGTATCCGAGCCCTTACGAGTTCGACCTCGAATACTGGGGGCCATTACCCTCGGATTAAGATCTTTAGCAAGGGAAAGGGAAAATTGTACGTACTAAAAGCTAAGGCTTGGTGGTTAGGATTCATTTTAAGGGTCGAACGGTCGTATGAATCGTGCCCGCATAGTCCACTCTAGCCATGGCACAAGTTTTTATACACCTTCAATCATGTAACTTGCATACTTAGCAATGAAAGGAATTTCTACTTCCCTTGCACTTTTGTTACTGAACATTTTTCTTCTTCGCTCATGGATCCTAAAGCCCACGGGCTACCCCTACTCGGGGACTGTCAAGCCCGGGCTATCCCTACTCTGGGACTGTCGCCCGATGAAAATTCGAATGACCTGGGCTACCAAATCCTGGAGGCACCAAACCCATTAGGCGGTGCCCAAATATAAAAAGCTACGGCTGCTCTAAAAATGGCTTGGAGACATCCAAAGTCTGTGACCAGAAAGTAAGGCCCTTACAAAAAATTGAAACGTACTAAAAGGTTACCCTCGGCAAAAACATCGTCTAAAAATACTTAAGCATATTAAATACCTCCGGTCTCACCAAGGGTTCAAAGCCACAAGCAAACTAAATTCGCATCAAAGTTGGCCTCCATTTGAACCTCAGAAAAAAGGATGCTCCAGAACTACATCTGATTCTTTGCTAAGGCATCGATTTCAATCTTGAGCCTCCATGCCCTTCTTCCGTTTTCTTTACCGGAAAATTGGGGTATGTATTACCCTCGATATTACCCTTTAGTCCCCTCGTTTTTCGGAAAGTAGGTTTGCTGAAATGACAGGAAATGATAGATGAATACCAGTCCCTTCCTCTGTACGTTACAACTGAGATGACGGGTAAATTGAAACGTCTCATCAGTCGCGTCATTCTGACTTCGGACAAGTGTTCCTCCACATCAGCTGTGCTCGAACCAAGGGTCAGATCGAGGGTAAAATTACTGTTCAACCTAGGTTTGGACTAGACCATAACATTACAACTGGGTTGATCGTTTATTTTATCTTTAACTTATTTATCTAATATTCTCGATTATTTGTGTTGAATCAATCCACGTATCTTTAAACCGCATACAAGTTTAATTGTTATCCGATTTAAGGGTAAACAATACTAATTTAGTGAAAATGTGTACAACTCTTTAAAAATATGTATTATACAGTGCTTTTAACACCATTGTTATGAGGAACAATATCAAGAGGTATCATGCACAGTTATTGTAATATGAGACTCTCTCAAGGAAGAAAATCAAGTAAATATATTTTGCCAATAGCAAAAGCAGTCCAAAAAAGAACTAACCAAATATACTACTTTGGCACATACTTGTCCAAAAACTGTTCGCTCGTCCTTTCCCAATAATAGTTTTTTTTCACGCATTTAATTTTGCCACTCATGATGTTAGTTGGACTAATCTCCTTTTAAAGGCTTTTCAATTTTTATTTTTTATTTTTGAAGAAAAGCAATTTTGTGTTTGACTAATCAAATTTGGAAGTACTTTTGAAAAGTAATTTAAAATTTTAAAAAGTGCTTTTAAGTATCAAATACAAAAAAAGACAAGAAAAATTTACTTCATGCATTTACCTTAAGGAAACATTTGGTTAATGATATATGAAGTATCAATCTCAGCATAAAATCCTCCATTTAAGAAAGTAAATTGCCGCATAACAAATGCAATATTTGGTTGATGGTTTTAAATAATACCATGATTAAGTTATGTGGAAATTATGTGGGGTATAAATTCATGAATAAGAAAACGTATATTGGCAATGCAGGATATCCATAATTAGTATGTGAACCAATAATTTCTCCACGTCAGTATGTTGTATTTTATATTATTTTTTTTTTACTTATATACATATATATCATATTAGCTTCAGGTTAATTTTTGTGCGCCACGACAAATTTAGAAGGTACCTCCTACCTCTTATCTAAATACTAGTGAAGAATAGCCCGTGTAGTACACGGGCCCGAGCTCAAAAGAAGAAACTAACACAATCCAATTAACTAATAATTTCACTTTATATTTTGTTACGAAATAAATGTGATTTTCAATATTGAAGTCAAGCATGTCCAAATGCACACTCTTTTTTCAATTTCACTTTCAAATACTTTTTTTCAAACCTTAATCGAATATTATTGAATGCTTACAAGAAATTGAATTCGAGACCTACAAGATTATTCATAAACTACCCTGTGTTAGACACTTTATTTCCGGGGAAAAAGGATATATAATAAAATGTGACTAAAATCAACACTAAACTTAATTATATTATTCTTTTTTTTTATAAGAATGACAAATAGCATGGTATAATTAATGATCAAAATATCTAATGTTTATTTTATATTTTCAATATGGTAATATTTCCCTTTCACTAGTATCATAATTAAATTATATTCCTATAATTATAGATAATTACCTAAGCAGTAATTCATCATTTTATCTTCTTTCCCTCTAGATTAGAGAATCTATCTTTAATATCATTGTACAATGGTTAATACCTCCAACAATGTTACACTTAATTGCATAAGGTATAATTACGTAATCTGATAATACTTGCATTTAAACTATTGAACTTTGTCTGCTTATTGTTTATTTCAGAATTTAATATTCATATCACTATGTGTGCCTAATTCATTTTACTTCTATTACAAATTTTTGAATAAAAAATATTTGCTTCTTTGGAAATAGATATCTCGTATTACTTCTGCAATATTAGGTTTGTATGCAGTTATATTTTCAATAGCTATTTATAATCTATTACTAAGAAAAAGTAATTTTCTTTGCTCCAATATATATTTGTATTATCTCCACCGTATTAGGTTTATATACAGTTATTTTATTTACTCCAACAAAATTAACCTTAAATTGGAATGAATAATAACTTTGAAATTAAAAAGTTAAGAAAGTAAGCCCTTTTACGTGAGAAATAGGTTAGGATAGCAACAAAATTAATTAAAAAAAGTTAAATTCAAATAAATCGAAGTCATTATGAAAAGCTTTTCGAGGAACATAGAAATGAATTTGGATTCTGGGACTCCACAATATATTATCTATACCAACAAATAATATAAAAATTTGCACAAAAATGATATTGGAATTACTTTAGACGGGAGAATACAAAGAAAAATAGGGTTGGGGTATAGGCAATAAACGTGCCCGCAAAAGAGAGCATAAAAAAGCTACTATTGGTGGGACCCACGTGATCAGAAAATGGCCATTTTAAAACAGTTGCCGTGAACGGGCGGCGTGATAAATTCAGGTGGGCCCTGCAAAATTCAAATGTCCCGTTAGAAACTACTCATCCCTTTCAATTTAAATGACAGACTTTTCTTATCGGTCCGTTCAAAAAAGAATGACATATTTTTATATTTAAAAATAACTTAACTTTAAGTTTTTCATTTTACCCACTTTATCCTTAATGTGAAGCTTTGTAACTATAGAAATGTCATCCCACAAAGTTTTTGCCCGTTTAACTTTTAGGACCACATGTTTCAAAATTCTTCTTCTTTTTTTTCTTAAACTTTGTGCCAAGTCAAACTACATCATCTAAATTTAAACGAAGGGAGTACTAGCTCCAGCTGTGAAGCCATAAACTATAAACAACAATATCCAAATGCCAGTTACTTGTCCACAATTAATTTTACACACTCCTTAAAAAATAATAAATAAAGTACATAATTTAGCATGATACTCATATTAATTGGTATATAGTCCTAATGAGTTTGAAAATCTATTTTAGAATAGTGACAATAAAAGTGAATGGAAGGAATACTATATAAATCCAAAAAAAAAAGGGAAAAAAAGGAAAGAAAAGGCTGAATGTGTTAAAGCGTGAAAGAACAAAATCCAAAAGCCACGTTTTAGAAAAGGTGAAACTGCTGAACAGAGCTTTGACTTTCCGAAACTCTCCCTAAAACCCAGGGGAGGGAAAACTACCTGAACTGAAAACGGTTATTTGCTTTAAAGGTTTAGGGTTTCGTCTCAAATCTTCACTGAACTGTGCGATCTTTGGCTCTACACACACTCACACAGATTTCCCCATGAGTTTTGAACCTTTCTTGTTTGCTCCATTGCGTATTATTCATGGCTGACACCAGACGTTACCTTTCCGATCAACCTTTAGGTATTTCTTGCTTCTGTCTCCTGTTAAATTGTTATTCACTAATGCACAACCTTAGTGGAAAAATGCGCTTATTGTATACCAATTTTTATGTGTATTTGATCAAGTTCAATTGCGCTCTTCTCTCATCACTTTCACTTTTCATTTCTCTTCTGTTCGTCGCTGATTCATACTCTTCTTGTTCATAAATGCAAAAAAAACTTATTGAATATGTGACTCTTGGAGTATTTAAATGTATTTGATCTAGTTCAGTTGTTTCTTGTCCAAGTTTCTCTTCATATTACATTCACTATTTTTATTTTAACTTTTTTAATGGAAAAAAAGAGTAATACAGATTTCCTTGTCGCAAAGACTTGTCCAATGTATTTTGTTTTTGCCTTTTTCTCAGTCTATAATCCCTCTGATGCATTTGTTCCATTATATACTGACTGAATAGTTCTGACAATTTTGAATAAGTTCCGCTGCTGTGTTTCTCCTTCCTTCTTATATGTTAACTTGGTATGTAATGTTATATTATGCAAGTTTTGGTTTGGATTGGTAAAAACTCTTGAGACTAAGTCATCTGAAATGTATTTGGTCATACTGGAGGCATATCATTTATGATTTCTTTTCAGCTACATAGTTTTTAATATGTATATATAATTATGCATATCTGGTAGATCTCGAACACATACTGCAGGAAACCCAGCACCGTTGGCTTCGGCCGGCTGAAATTTGTGAAATCTTGCGCAATCATCACAAGTTCTACTTGACTCCAGAGCCCCCAGTCAGACCTCCAGGTTGATGATTATTACCTCTTAGAATATTCCTGCATTAACATTTATATGCAATAGATGTCAGGAAATCAATAATTTGACATGCTTCTCGTCCTGAAACAAATTGCAAGCTGTACTGAAAGTAGCGTTTTGGGAATTAGGAGATGTTCACTGATGGATCGTGGATTTTCTTTTGCATTTAGTCAAACTAATGTATCTTTTGGTTTTCAGGTGGTTCCTTGTTTCTATTTGATCGGAAAGTACTACGGTATTTCCGTAAAGATGGTCACCAGTGGAGAAAGAAGAAGGACGGTAAAACTGTGAAAGAAGCTCATGAAAAGTTGAAGGTGTGCTGTTCAATCTATTGTCCTTAAGTTCACCTGGTCAATAGCACTGCCCAATGTTATCAATGTTTAGCCTTGGTGTTTTCCCTTTTATCTTCGTCTTGTCATTACCAAAGACACTTGTGTCGTGCTGGTGAATTTAGTATCTATTGGGTACATTTGCACCTAATAAATTGTTTTTTTGCCTATGTTTTTCTGATTGCCCTTTTCAATCTGTAGTGGAAACAGGAGATTGATAATAAGGAGGTCATTCACATCTTATGATTTTATCACTTGGAAAGAATTATTTTCCCAATGAATTAGAATCTGTACATGTTTCAATCTTACACTGGTCTCAGTGTAAATCAAGTGAAACAACATTATGTTTCAGCTTGAATTGACTATTTTAATTGGATATGAATTCTTAGGCGCCTTAACATATTTACTGGTGCAAGTCAAATTGCGCGGAACAGATATAGAAGATTCATGTAGTCAACCCACTTAGTTTGGGATTAAGACGTAGTTGATTCATTTATGAAGTCCAAAATCCCTGTAATCAGGTAATTTTTATTGTAATGGGACCCGGAATTCCTTAAAGGTGCCTTCCATGGTAAAGTTGAACAAGTAATACGGAAACTCATCATATTAGAAAAATATGGATATTTATTCAAGCTTCTCTTTGAATTACTAGTTTCTTCTAAACAATACTGAAATCTTTATGACCAATTGAAGTCCAAACATAGTAATTTAGATGACTTAAATGAAGACTAGACGACCTAATTTTATGCAAAACGCTGAGAAATAACCTTTTTTTGCACTTTGGATGACTAGATTTTGACCAAGCTATTGTGCATGTATCTTTCTCTTCATTCAAAACATCAAATTTTTTTCTGATTGCAGGCAGGCAGCGTAGATGTTCTTCACTGTTACTATACCCATGGAGAGAACAACGAGAACTTTCAGAGGCGAAGTTATTGGATGCTTGAAGAGTGAGTCTCTCTGCTATATGATATTCTGTTAGCTTGTTATGTGTTGTTGCTTTGATGTTGAAGACGTGTTCTAGGGGAAATGGTTATTGCAGAAATAGAGTATGTTGTTTGTCAAGTACTTATCAGTTTCAATTTCTTTACTATAATTTTATTTTCCGGTGGTTCACCTGTGTCTGTTATGATGTTTATCAGTTATCTGGATATTCCTTACTGTGCATTTTATTGTCAAGCTTCGAAACTTTAATTAGATTTCGTGCTATACTTTAGAGATAAAAGAATGAGAATGTATAGTATTGTTCTTCAAGGGATTTTTCAAAAGTTGGATATGTGGAGTCTCTCTTTGCTTTTTGTGGGACTTAGTAACCTTGATTCAGGCATGTTCCCTATATATCTCTATATAGGCTTTCCTTTGCAAGAGACCTAAAAATTAAAAGCTGATAGGACTGATTGCACAATTCTTTAGCTGAGGGTCTATCGGAAACAACCTCTTTGCCCTTCTAGGACAGGGGTAAGGCTGCGTACATCCTACCCTTTCCAGACCCCACTTGTGGGAATCCATTGGGTTGTTGTTGTTGTTGACTGACTGCACACCGTGTGATTTCTTCTGAATGTGTATTGATTGATATGGAGGCTTCTGTTAGTTTTAATCTTGTATGGCTCCCCAAATGGTGGTTTGAGCTTGGGCAGTCTGGTGTACCAAAAGATTCTTTGGCTGGAAAATTGTCGTGGTGGTCGCCTTGAGAGCCAAAATATTTTTTGACTTACGTAATAGAAAGTGAATTTTGTTAGAATACTTTGGAGGCAAGAATACATGATAACTTCACATATTGAAGTCGGTGGAGGTTTACATCCCAGTGGGCTCCTCATTCCTTCCCGTAGTATAAGGGGATTTGATTTCGGGTAAGCGAGCATAGACTTTGATTCTGAGAGAGTTTTGTTGGGTCCAAAAACACACGCAAGTGTACACGGTCCGCAAGTAATAAAGTGTAGAAAGTATCGTTCCCACGAAGACTTAGATCGCACGAAGACTTGTGATTAATTATCGACTAACTCAAGCTAACTACGAATTGTCTATTCAAGGGATTTTCCGAGAGATGATTGTGATTTTTACTTAACTTAAACTACTACGAAATTAACAAGCAAGCAAGGAGACAAGGATACAGGTAGAGCGCACGAATAACTTAGGAGCAAATTCAATGATATCATAGATATTCTAGGGTTATGGGATTACTATCTATCCTATTGAGTTTTCTAGTTGAATTAACTACTTGATCTATCTGATTTGTTGATTAACAAGGTTTATTTAGAAGGCTTGAGTTTTCCTTCATTTGTGGGACTTAGTACTCATCCGTTCCGTTTTACTTGCCACGTTTATGAAACATAGTTGTTTCAAAATATTAGTCATTTAAAAGAACAAGAGGGAATTGATTTTTTTTTCCAATTTTACCCTTACTCTTGGAGAGAGATGTGGTGGAAGGAATAAGTAGTAATAAATTGAGATTAAAGAATAAATAAGGGCAAGTTATTCAAACTCCTTTAATTAATATTTTCTTAAAGGTTGTGCAAAAAGCAAAAGTCAAGTAAAAGAGATCAGAAGAAGTATATTCCCTAGCTCATATTTTAGTGCAAGGGCTTTTGACAACAATTCATGTGCTTCATAGATATATACAATTATTATTTTTTATGTTGAAATCCTACAGTCTCTAGAGAAAAAGAATGAAGGTGAAAATATTAAAAACAATATCCAATGTTCTTAGCATTGATATGGTCCTTTGTAGATTTTGACATAGCTTTTGTTCTTGATTTGCTTTTACAGAAAGTTGGAGCACATTGTCCTTGTGCATTATAGAGAAGTAATAGAGGTATTTCCACATTAGTTTAATCATTTGGTGCTTTCTGTATGTCTGTTTAATCATTAGGTGATTTCTGTATGTCTTTCTCGAGATAGTTGCTGTTTGTTAATTCTCTTATTCTACAGTTAATATCTATTTTCTGTTTTATATAATCCTGCATCATATATCTCTGCATGCATTTGTCTGTGTTCTCTACTTTATAACTTTTGGAAGTGATATCCATGTGTTATCTGGCGAATGTAATGGATTCATTGTATTCTTGTTTTTAGACCCTGATATGAGAAGAAAATATTTAGGGTAGAGGAAAGGGGAATATAAGATGAATATATTCAATAACCTATGTTGCACGGATTGTTCAAAATCCCTGCTGCACCCGAAGAAAATCTGAAGAAAATAAGCTGCCTCGAAAACCTAACCTGTCTCGACGGAACCGGAAGGAGTTTGTGTTGTAGACAGCCACCAAGAGAGAGAAAACTCGGCCTCTTTGATAAAAACGGAACCCTAGTGCTGCGAGGGAGATAAGTCACCTCAAAACGCAACAATGGCTTTGATATCATGTAGATTTGAGAAGAAGAAAAGACTTCTTGTATTTCTGTGTATTTCTTACATCCCTAAGGTAAGGTATTTATACACTAGGTCCCATGACTATTTTAGGAAAGAATAAATTACAATCAATTACAATCAATCAGAATAAAATGAAATCTCAATCAGAATCAAATCTTTCCTAATAATTAAGCCAATCAACATTATGTAAATAACCCCGTCCCACATGGAATAGGAGTAGAATATGTACTGTGTGTAGTTATAAATAGGGCTATTGTAAAACACTTAGTAGAAGATCAATAATATATTTTTCTTCCGTGCTTTCTCATAATTAAGAAGTCCAACGAGTGTAAGGACTAGAAACATGTTTTGTCGTTGCTCTTGTTGCTTTTCAATACTAGCATAAACTGGCAGTAACTTCTCAAATCCCTCCATGACTGCATGTACTTGTCCTAAGTAAGTAAACATATCCAATTCCTGTTTCTTTAAGTTTGTCATTCGCGACATCACATCATAGTCTAGAGAGATATGCCATTAGCTTATAAAGTGTGAGCCTTTTCCCAAACTAAATGATATGTCTGGAATGGAGGAAACAAGAGCATCAGCTTGGAATTAATAGATCGTCACAAGATACTACATAATTGAGCATCGATCTTTTCCCAAAGTACTTTGGCCTTTTCATTTCCCTCACTAGCCTTTTTGGTTAAGTGATCTTGAACACCTTGACCTTTGCACCACAATTCAACAGAGGAAGCCCAAGCTAAATAGTTTAAGCTTCCCATTAAGGGCTCTGAAGTAATCATGAAGCTTGAATTTCCAGAACCCGTGTTTTTAGAACCAAATACATTAAATCCAGGAGACATGGTTATACCAAATAGCAAAGACAAGTACGAACAACAATAATCTCACCAGAACAGTGAAAAGAAAAGGGCCGGAATCTGGAGAAAGTCACTGGAAAAATAGAAAATTGGTCGGAATTTGGTTTAAATTTGGTGGGTAGGCTCGGAATTGAAGGGAGAACAAGTTGTCCTGAAGAAATCTTTTAAAATACTGGCCAGAAATTGCCTCATGCGCCGGCGCGTGACGTCGGAACCTCGCCGGAAAATTTTCTTCCGGCAACGTTGAGTTCACGTCGGGGGGGGGGGGTGTTTAAAGCTAGAGATTTTTTTGTGGGTTGGTCGCCGGAGGCTGATCTACTTCGTGATGGTATTGGTTTTTGCACAACACTGAGAAATAATGATTTTTATTGCGGCAGACCTGTGTTTGCCGAAAAAAAGGCTTCCAGTTGACTGATTTCTCTTCTCGGAGTCGCTCGAATTTATGCTCAATGATAAATCTCTCACGACTGCTCTGATACCATGTGAAAAAGTACGGGAAAAAAAATATATTATTGATCTGTTCAATTATAGTACAATGAGCTCTATTTATACAAATACATATACTACTCCTATTCTATGCGGGACTAGGACTAATTATCTAGTAGGCAAAAAGGCCTCGTAGCAACTTGAACTTCCACTAGTTTGTCATCCCGGTAAATAAACTTAGAAAAATCCCATTTTAATAGCTCAACTCAATAGAATGAGCATTAATAAACACCATTGACCATTGACCAAGCTTATGTGGCAGTGGTATAACTGACGTGGCAAAAGTGCGTGCCTATCACCATCAAAAAGCGCGTGTATGTGATGGTTATGATTTAAAAATACTTACTAAATAAAACAAACATTTTAAGTTTTTAATTAAAAGGAAAAAGTTAAAATAATAAAAAAGCTTTAATTTAATTCTCTATTTTTCTAGGTCCCCCTCCCCAACTCCCCCTCCCCGCCCCCTCCTTCTTCTCCCTCACTCCCCCTTTTCTTTCACAGTATTCCCAGATTCCCCTCCCCTCCGCTCTTTCTCCCCCCCTCCCCCTCTCCCTTTTCTTTCACAATATTTTCCAGCACAACTTTTTCGTGACATCCTCTCCCCGATCTCCTACTTTAGACCTCGTCTATTGCAAAGTTTTTATCTTTTTTTCTTATTGAACGCTAAACTAAAGTTTATACGGTGCCGGGATGTGGATTGGTTGGAGTTTTGAGTTATTGATATTGATGAATTTTGTTTGCTTTATTGAATTTGGGGTCTTTCAGAGAAGGTTTGGGAATAAAATAATGGACACTTGCAGTTGCACCATTAATGGTACATATCACACCATTAATGAGACTATTTAGAAAAAATCAGTTGTACCTGCTTTGCTCATTCTTCTTCTATTGAATTTCTTGTCTCTAATTTTATATGAATCAATTTGATAACCTTGCAAAATTCATTTTGGTTCCCTATTAAGAGGGGTTTAGTCTGAGAAAACATTTTAGCTTCTGTGTTTGTTGGACTTCGGGCAGAATTAATCAGGATTTTGGAATGTGATCAAAGAAAAATCTTGATATTATTTAGGCAAAAGAAAAAAGGTTGTGGATATTTAATGGAGAGTCTCAATTCTGTCCATAAATTCACAAACTATAGAAGTTGAAATAATAGCTCCAATTTGTAGCAGCCATGGCAAATTCAGCGCAATTGAACAACACGCATTGATAAAGTGTTTATTCATACTTATTCTATTGAGTTGAGGTGTTAAAATGGGATTTTCCTAAGTTTATTTACCGGAATGACAAACCGGTACAAGTTCAAGTGGCTACGAAGCCTTTTTGCCTATATATTATTTACATAACTATCTAACACAAGAAAGGAGGATTTCATTCTCAGTAGACAGCGTATTGTTGTTTTAAAAAGCACGCACCCAATTTACGTGTATTCATGTGAATAGTAATTAGTCAGTCAATCTTTAAAACAACGCAACGTGCTATTAAAGATCAGGAGAAGTGGTCAATAACAGGAGAGGTATTAGATTGATTATGCTATACAAGGGTCTTTTTCGTCTTGCTCATATGTTGTAAAAGATCCCTTTGTTTGTTTATGAAGTAGGGTGATTGCTTAGCTAATCTAATAACTGCCAGAATATTTTGTTCACTTAGTTGTTCTAAGCAAATATCTACCATTAACTCCTTGCAACACAATGATATATCACAAAGTTATTGCATAGAGTACACCAATGCGTTTTCTGTATGTTTATAGTAATTGGGGAAAATTTATTCAGCAAATCAAATCACCTGTTTCTTTTGTTTTCTGGGAATGAATACAGGCAGTTATTGTGTGGCATGTGGCAGACTGGCTTATTATGAGATGTCTGTGGCAGACTGGCTTATTATGAGATGTCTGTGAATCTTAGTCTCTGTCATGATAAGTTAAAATATTAATGATATGTGCCATGCAGGGCTACAGAGTAGGTGCCTCCCGTCTGCAACCTATTCATCCAGGTCAACTGCTTGAAAATCCTAGTTCCTCGCCTTGCTTTGTGTCTGGCCTAATAGTTCAGGAATCTCATACATCAAGTCCAAGCTCAGTTGACTGGAAAGAACAGGCACTCTCTTCTGAGCTTTATACTGGCGATTCTAAAGGAAATGAAGTGGACCCCTTGCTTGTTCCTGCAAGTGGTCATTTCTTGCCCATTACCTCTTCTTTCAGCACAGAGAAACCAACAGGTAATTTTCTCTTTGATGCTTCCCTTAATTCATAGTGTTTGTATGATGAAACTTGTACAGTATTATAGCACTTCACAAAGTTGTTCTTACATAATAAAAACTAAAAGACCTTGCTTTGTCTTGTCAGAACTTGTGGAGTTCTCGAGGGACAGCTTTCAGCTCAATCCACAATTTGGCTCATTCGTGTCTATTGATGCTCAGAGCTCAGACAGAAATTTAAATGTTACGCTACAGAAAAAGTTCTACTCAGGATACCTTAATGTGGCTGATTTGCTGTCCACAGTGTCCAGTAAACTCACTTATGCAAGATTAGATGCTGGTAGATCTGTTAAAGATGTGGCAAACAGCAGAAACAGATTGACAATTACTTCTGGGGAAGTACTTGAGGTACTATATTCTGTGCTCTAGATATATTCGTGTAGTTATTGGTGGCCCTCTTGTTTGTTTTTTCTTTCAAGGAGAGTGGCAGCGCGATGTTGAAGGTATTTTGCAAGAAGCCAAGAAGTGAAGGCACGGGAAAATATTATTAATATGCATAACATAATTGTCTAACATGGAGTCCTATTTATATACAAACTTTACACAAGACCTAACACCTATTTTCCAATAGGACACCAAGTATACAGCATATACACTAACTATCTAACTCTCCCTTTCAAGCCAGTGCATATAAGTCATATGTACCAAGCTTGTTACAGATGTAACTAATACAAGAAACAGTGAAGAACCAGTGACACTTATAGTCATCCTGTATTTTTCGAACCAAAAACATCAACCCCGAGAGACATGGTTGGATTTAAGAGAGTTCTAACCAAATATAAGCAAATGATAACAGAATGTAGCAACAAAAAAAAAAGAATCTGACCAGAGGACATATTTCAGAAAATAAAATCAGATTTTCCTGATAAACTTCCCTGAATAACTAAACTGGTAAACTGGAGATTCCAATCCAACCCTTGAGAGGAAGTAAAGATCAGAGATGTCACCGGTAAAGTGAAGAAACCACTGGAAACCGAAGCTGGTAGCCTAAAGACGATGTTCTGGTAGCAGGAATGAGGAGCACCTAGATGGGTAGCCTCAGAATGACCTCACGAACACAGCAGCAGAAAAACTCGTCGGAATCTGGCCAGAGCACTTACCACGCGCTCGCCAAAGCCCTAGCTTCTGCCGGCTGGTGAGAGCGCGTGGGATGCCTACTGCCAGAGAAGCTGACTGGGGTTTGGTTGCCGGAGCTTCCCAAATCTTATGGTGGTGTTGGTTTACGCACAACATTCACCCAAAGTGGGATGACGCAAATCAGATCTGAGCAGTTACCGGTAAGACGCATGGCGATTGACTTTTCCCGGATATTTCTCGCTGCTGTTCTGGTACCATGTAAGAAGTAAAGGCACTGGAAAATATTACTAATATGCGTAACGTAATTGTCTAACACTAAGCCTGCTTATATTCAAACTGTACACAATACATAACACCTATTTTCCAATGTGGGACACTAAGTATATGACATATCCACTAACTATCTAACAGTATTAAAGGCAAGTCAGATTTTGGAAATTGGTAAATTCTTGGTATATATCTTCAATACAAATGTGCTTAGTTGCAGCTGAGCTTCTCTTTTATGTAAACAAGGTAGTCGAGAAATTTTCAGTATTTGGTCACTGGTTCATCTGTAGGACTAACATGACCAAACACATTTTCAGTTTTTTATCGTTTGCCATAGGCTGGTTCTGATACCATACCCATAAAAGGTACTAGATTTTATATTTATAAAGTAGATATTATATGAAAGTATTCCTTTAAAAGATATTATACATAAGTATTTGACATAAAGGTATCCAATCTTCTGTTGGCATATCTTGATTTAGAATTATTCTTCTGATGTTAAGATACATTGCAATGGGATCCAGTTCTTGAGCATCTGCCTCGTTTAATGTTGGTGATGCAAACTTTCACTTCTAAACGTGACTCTGGAAATTTCACATGCTCCATTTCTAGCTTTCTTTTCTGGTTTTCTAAAATAAACTGCTACTAACCTATTATGGGCCACATTAACACTGAAATTATCTCCTATTTTTTGCTCAAAGGCTTGAAGACAACAACAACAACATACCCAATAAAATCCCACTAGTGGGGTCTGGGGAGAGTAGGTTGTACGCAGACCTTACCCCTACCCCGAAAAGGGTAGAGAGGCTGTTTCCGGGAGACTCTCCGCTCAATCAAGAGAGACAATAATATTAGAAAAGAAACAAAAGAAAAGGCATGTAACAACAAAAGATGCTAGAAAGAAAATAACACAACGAATAAGTGAAAGGACAATAACACCAAACTATACAAAACAACAATGTGAACACAACATAGACTGCTAACAAACCTAAACAAAACTCTATCAGACTACCCGGTACAAAGAGGGAAAGAACTCTCGACTACCCCCTAGCCTACCACCCTAATGCTCGACCGCCACATGTTCCTATCAAGGGCCATGTCCTCGGAAATCTGAAGCCGCGCCATATCCTGCCTGATCACCTCGCCCCAATACTTCTTAGGCGACCCTCTACCTCTTCTCGTACCTGCCAAAGACAACCGCTCACCCCTCCTAACCGGTGCATCTAGGCTTCTCCTCCGCACGTGTCCGAACCATCTAAGTCGCGCTTCCCGCATCTTGTCGTCCACGGGAGCCACGCCCACCCTCTCCCGAATATCTTCATTCCTAATCTTATCCAGCCTAGTGTGCCCACATATCCATCTCAACATCCTCATTTCTGCTACTTTCATCTTCTGTATATGTGAATTCTTGACTGGCCAACACTCAGCTCCATACAACATGGCCGGCCTAACCACCGCTCTATAGAACTTACGCTCAAAGGCTTGAAGCTGGGTTCTTAATTCAGTGGCGTGCTTTTGGTTTTAGAATGTTGATATGCTATGTAGTTATTATAAGCATACCGTTTAATGCTACTACCATTTTTGTTTATTGTAGGAGAATATCCATCTAGCTCCAGCTCAGATACAGAACATTTCTAGTTCTCAGACTGTTGTTACTCCTGATGCTGCAGTTCAAAGTAGTTCCTTAGAATGTAGACTCAACAGTGATGAAGCTGGCAGCCTAAAGAAACTTGATAGCTTTGGCAGATGGATGGATAGAGAGATCGGTGTAGACGGCAACGAGTCATTGTTGGCCTCTGATTCTGGCAACTACTGGAATACCCTTGATAATGGGGATAAAGAAGTTTCAAGTTTATCACGTCACATGCAGTTGGACAAAAACTCTGTAGGCCCTTCTCTATCCCAAGAGCAGCTGTTCAGTATCTCTGATTTTGCTCCTGATTGGGCCTACTCGGGAGTGGAAACAAAGGTAAACTTACCTGATCTCATAGAATGGTCCATTCTCATTCGTAACTTTGAAAATCCAAGAAGACATATTGTATTAGTTATAGATGTTAAAATTCAGATAAACGGCTATATTTCTCTTCAGGTTTTGATCATAGGTACCTTTCTTGGCCATGGGAAGCATCCTACTTCTCAGAAATGGAGCTGTATGTTTGGTGAAGTTGAGGTCTCTGCAGAACTTCTGACTCAGAGTATCATTCGATGTGAAGTTCCTTCTCATTCTCCTGGACGTGTTCCTTTTTATGTAACCTGCAGTAATAGGTTAGCGTGCAGTGAGGTGCGAGAGTTTGAATATCGTGAAAAACCATCAGAACTAGCTCTTGCCCTTAGACCAAGTGATGAAGTGCGTCTGCAAGTGCGACTAGCTAAATTGCTATATTCAGGCCTGAATAAAAAGTTCTTGGATTGCTCTAGCAGAGAGTGTGAAAGATGTAAATTGAAGACTCTGCTATGTTCTTTGAAATGCAAGATTGGAAATGCTTCTGAAAGTTTAGAGGACTTACTTGCCATTATTGAAGGCAATCACATCAACTTTAGAGATACGTTGATTCAGAATTTCATGAAGGATAAACTTTATGAATGGCTAGTCTCTAGAGCACATGAAGAAGATAAAGGTCCAAATATTTTGGATGACGAAGGACAAGGGGTTATTCACTTAGTCGCTGCCCTTGGTTATGAATGGGGGTTGGCTCTATTAACTGCTGCTGGTATCAATCCTAATTTCAGAGATGCACGTGGTAGGACAGCTCTCCACTGGGCTGCACATTATGGAAGGTGAGTGCATCAATAATTTATATCTGGCTTATTCTTTCTCAAGATAGGAACCTTTTAGTGTGTATGACTTAATGGGTTCACTGCTTCTAAGTTTCCTCTTTCTCCATTGTACACCTAGCAAGGCTACGTAGTTTGTAAGGTGGGTCCAACCCTACCAGCTCCCTGCTGTCTGAGGAAATAATATTCCTCTTCCATAAAGGTTAAATTGTTGTTAGTTGTATGTTTCCCCTGCGCCATAAATAATTGAATATTCATGCATTTTATCCAAAAATATAATAATAATAATAATAATAAAAATAATAATTGAATAGTGCATAATATAAGTTATCTTTTGTTTCTATAGTATTACCTGCCATTTTATCATGCATTTGCGGTTGAAATTCATCTCGAATAAGTGTGAATTTCAAACCTATATTTGTGAAGAGGAAAAACTTCGTCCAAGTCCCAAGAATTCTACCTTAGAGGCTTCGTGACTCGTGATGGAGCTATGTCCTGCATATATTGATATTTACTTGAAAAGTTGAATTATTGATAATAAAAAAGAAAAATTATCTTAACTTGCAAGTCTTACAGAAGATCGATATACACTTAAAAGTCATTCATCTTAACTGTTGTATTAATGATCTACTTTAGGGAGGATATGGTTATTGCACTTGTCAAGCTAGGTGTAGCTGCTTGTGCTGTTGATGATCCAACTGCTGCATTCCCTGGGGGACAAACAGCTGCTGATTTGGCTTCTAGTGGAGGTCACAAAGGGATTGCTGGATATTTGGCAGAATCAGATCTTACTGCTCATCTTCAATCGTTGGCTATCAATAATAATGCTCTTGACAGTATTTGTGCTGGGCTTGAAGCTGAAAAGGCTTTTGAATCTGCAGCTCAAGAGGTAGTTCCTTTGAATGGAACGATACATGATGACATTTCCTTGAAAGGATCTCTTGCTTCTGTGAGGAAATCAGCTCACGCTGCAGCATTGATTCAAGCTGCTTTCAGAGCTCGTTCATTCCGTCAGAGGCAGCTTAGGGAGAGTAGAAATGATGTTTCTGAAGCTTCAGTTGACCTTGTTGCTTTGGGCTCCTTGAACAAGGTCCAAAAGGTGAATCACTCTGAGGACTATTTACACCCAGCTGCCATACAAATCCAGCAGATATATCGTGGCTGGAAGGGGAGGAGAGAATTTTTGAAAATACGCAGTCGGATTGTGAAAATACAGGTAAATTGAAATGTTTGTTCTTTTCTTTTTCACTTTTTTATGTGTCAGCTAATAAGTATGACTTTTTGTTTAAGTTTTTGCTTAGCTAAACTGGCTCTTTTTATATATTTCCATTGGGAGTGTCCCATTCTTTTACACTCTAGCTTTCAAATAGCCTTTTTATTATTTTCGAGTTGACCTATTATAAACTTATTTATAAATGGGTATTAAGCCTGTCAACTTCACTATTCTGCTTGTTAGTGCTGTATAGTAACTAGCTTTTGAAGTAGAAGAGTATACTGTCTGTAAATGTAGTTCTTACAAAAAGCTGCACGAGAATGGTAAGAAGTTATATATCACAGAGTGCAAGTTGTTTTTCTCTCCCTATTTGTCAAATAATTTGGCGTGTAGCTGGATGCTTTAAACAAGATGTGCAGATGATGATGGTTAGATTGCAACTGCTATCATCACTTTCGAACCCTGTGAATAACATCACTTCAGCCCTCTAAATTAGCTAGCATTTATATATTTGAAAGTTCACACTAACTTGTGTTGGACTTCTTGTAAATTCTTGATGATTGAATTGAAGAATTCTTTTAACGTCCACTCTGAATTTAGTCTAGACAACCTTTGGATCTTCAATGTTATATTTAATGAGGTATTGACTTTCATTTCACTAACTTTAATTGAATTCTGGAATCATTTTTTCTGAATCATTAATAATTTCACCACCTTCAGTGTGCAGTTAAAAATATTTTATATCATGTTATGATTTTCAGGCTCATGTACGTGGACATCAAGTTCGTAAGCAATATAAAAAGTTTGTTTGGTCGGTCAGTATAGTTGAAAAGGCCATTCTGCGTTGGAGGAGGAAAAAACCAGGATTGAGAGGATTTCAGCCAAAAAAAACTAGTCAGAAAGAACTACCTGAGTTTGAGAAGAACGACGAGTATGAATATCTAAGTATTGGTCGAAAACAGAAGTTTGCTGGAGTTCAGAAGGCTTTGGCAAGAGTTCAGTCCATGGTACGTCATCCAGAGGCAAGAGACCAGTATATGAGGCTGGTTGCAAAGCTTGATAGTTCTAAGGTGAGTCTAATCTTTAGGTAGGAGAATTTAGAATCTAACTTCATACAATCCACCTCTCGTAATAATGCAAGGAACTGGGATGTTACAATCTCTTTGTTTCAGTAAAAAGCATATTCAAGGCAGCAATAACTGTTGCTATGATCCACTGCTTGATAGATTCTTTTTACGTGTCAGTTGCATTGAATTATTTTAGTTTAAACAAGCTACATATGCTCTCACAAAGAACAAATGGTCTTATACTATTGCTAAAATAAAGAACCATATAGACATACACATTGTACTTGTGTTGATCATATTATCGATTCATTTTTTTGTAAGAGCCATTTACATATGCAGAATATAATTGTTTTGAACTTATTATCTATTCTATCATTCATGACATGGTACATCTCTTGCATGTAAATCCACTTCCTACAAGGAGCCTATACCTCTGTGTAGGTTGAAGTTCAGTACTCCGTGCTTGTATATCTAGTGGTGAAAAAAAGACGTGGGTTTCTTACAGTAGACAAACCTAAAGCTAATGTTCTCTTAAATACGTATTCGTGGAATCATGTCCATTAACTTGTGATTGTCACCTTAACTTTGCTATTTGCTACAAGTGCCAGTGATCAATCAACTGTATTCAAAGCTGACTGACTTTTGTTTATTTCTGCAGTTGGATGATGGAGGGAGCAGTATATAGGTTATCACCAGTTTAGCTTTTCAGTTTACGAGCAAAGGCACTCTCCAACTATTTTGTAGACATACCCATTAACCACACCAAAATGTACTATTTTGAGTTTATTCTAGCCTAACATGAAATTTAGTCATCTGGAAGAGAAAGGAGGACAAATGTACATTGCATTTTCTGCTGTTGTAATCATACCCAGTTCCCATTAGGATAGCATGAGTGAAATTTAGCATTTCAAGAGAAATTGTATAGCTAAGGAACATGTTGGTCGCATTTAGGCTGAATGCTAATAGATGCCATCTACTGACCATAACTGGGAGCATACGTAAATGTGTATCATGTTAACAGTGTGGATATTTTCTTGCATCAAATGTAAATACTTGCCTACAATGTACATATCTTTTAGAAGATAGTTGGAATATGATTGTCCGTAGTTTTGAAACTACTGCTGGCCTTTGTTCTTGCTACCATCTGAAAGTTGTTACCTTTCTCTGTTTTTCGTTTCCACTCTTTTTCGGTGGGAACTCATGGCCAAAGCAAAATGTGGTAAATTGTGTTCTTACTGTGCTGGAAGTCATATGGAAGGTATTGAATAATTCTGCAGGCTGGTTTTTGCCACATGGAAGGTATTAAAATAATTTCTCCAGGCTGTTGTATGGGTCAAGATTAAATCGGAGAAATTCGACATGCGGAGGCAATTGTCATGAGTAACCTGCAAATCGAATTGATCAATAAGGCCGAGGTCGAGCAGTGATCAATAAGATCGAGGCCGAGCAGTGATCTATAAGGCCGAGGCCGAGCAGTGGTCAATAAGGCCGAGGTCGAGCAGTGATCAATAAGGCCGAGGCCGAGCAGTGCAGATAGATGTAACAGCCAGATTCGCTTTGGAATCTTCAAAGGGAATATTCTACTGGATATTCCCTTTAATTGTACTTTTTAGGGTTTTAGGGATATCCCTTATAAATAGGAAGAGAGGACTTCTCAAAAGGGACCAGACTCTCTCTCTAAAAAATATAAAAACACATCTTTATAAAGAGATTAGACTATCTATTATCCCATACCCTCCATCAGATCCGAAAAGGGTCCTAAGATTCTTGTATTCGTCTTTTTATCAAATGAAAGAGGATCCTACTCATACAAGATTGGGTGAATCTTTTTCTTTATTTACATTTTATTGCCATTTAATGTTACATAATACATCTTTTTCATACTATTAAATCTGACCATAATCTCTGCCAGAATTTATAGTCAACTATATTTTTCTATTCATTATTCATCTCAGATCTAGAATTAATTATCCTTAACTAGGATTTACCCTCTATCTTCTTATTTAATTAGTTTAACAAAAAGGTCCCACACTTTTTTGGTCAAACAGTTGTGAATTACTTCACCTCCAAGGAAGGGTTGTAGGTGGTGGCATAAGCAAGGAACATGGTCCGATATCTTGCTCCAAAGACTAGATTATATATTTACTTCCACTCAATCCATTATGAATAATAAAAAATAAAATGTACAAAGACAGTTTCCTTCCCTGGGGGATGCTCAAACAGTGGGCTGGAGAACCGTATTTTTTTTTTTTGGGGAAGTGCATAGTTGGCCACTAGTAAGAGTTGTATTTACTATTAAGCCACTGTTTAAAATGTATTTACTCTTTAGCCGCGCTTTAATAAGCTTTTACCCGCCCGGACGAAAATACTCGTGTGCTAATACTTTCGCAGAAACCTTCACTCAAACCTTGCTCAGTTTATTTACGTGCAGAGTTTAGGAGAGAAACCTTTGCTCAAACCTTACGTGCTGCATAAACCTTCCCTCGTCTAAATTACAGAAGGTTTTCTCCTCTTTTCTCCTTCTATTTCAAACTAGAGAATTCAACTTTCTCGTCCAAATTTCACCATGAAATTACAGTAAGTTCTAAAATTCTAGATATCTCTATATGCTTTTGTGTGTTTGTGTGAAATTTTATTTGGTTGCTGGAGAATAAGATGCAAGGGATATGAATTTTTTTTTCCTTTTCTGGATTGCAATTTTCATGGAGTAAACAAAGTATAGAGGATAAAAAGTAGGGACATCGTGTCCTTAACTTCGTGACTGTTGTGTAAATATTAAGGACAGTGTCCTGTATTTACACCTTGTATTGATAAAGTTTAGGACATCGTGTCCTTAACTTTATGACTGCTATGTAAATATTAAGGACAAAGTGTCCTGAATTTCCTTTTTTCTTGACTTGCAGGATGGATACAATATGTATTATTGTTGCTTTCAATGGAAGATGGACCGCAGACTATAAGTATCGGATCATCAACAAAATTTGTTTTAGTACCTGAGGCAATTCCATTTGAAGATTTCGCCAACTCGGTCTTTGAAGTTATTGAATTGGATAGAGACAAGTTGAAGCAATGATATGGTTTGATATCAACCTGGGAACAAGCAAGGGAATGCTTGTATCCAAAGATTTAGATCTTCACACATGTATAAAGTTACTAAAAAGTCATTTGCTCTTCAACGACTATCGTATCATTGTTGATGTTTCGGAAAGAGTTTTTGGCTCTACGAGCACCTTTGAACATGTCAACATAGAAACTCAACAAGACGATCAAAAAAATGCCAACAGATAATGGAAATAGATGTGGTTGAACCTGAACCAATAATTGAAGAGGTGCTTCAAACATTCAATTATATTCAAATAAAAGACAAAGCATTATAGATATTGACAACCAACAAGCTTTGGGTATTCAAGTCTTAGAGAGTGCACCAGCAATTGAAGAAGTTGCTGAAAAATCCTCTACTCAACTAACTAGACGAAGGTCAAAGTCGAAACAAAAAGAATCCCCAACAATAATATCGAGAGAAAATGCTTCGTTGGATGAAATAAAAGTGGGATCAATATTTGAAAAAAAAGAGAGTATAATTAACTATTTTTCGAATATAGAAAGTAAAGGACATTTTGAATTCAAGGTTGTTAGATAAAGTTCAACAACTGATTCTTTGAAATGCAATGATGAAAAGTGTGGGTGGTATGTGCATGCTTTCAGAATTAAAGATTCAACACTATTCAAAATAGTAAAGGTTGAGAAAAATCAACTTTAGGATATCCGGTCCTTACTTCATGTGTACAGAGTAAATGCTAAGGATATGGTATCTTAACTTCATGTGTGAAATGTAAATGTTAAGGATATTATGTCCTTAACATCATGTGATTAGTGTAAATGTTAAGCATATGGTGTCTTTAACTTCATGTGTGCAGTGTAAATATTAAGGACATGATGTCCTTAACTTCACGAGTGCTATGTAAATATTATGGATATAGTGTCCTTAACTTGATGTATGCAGTGTAAATGTTAAGGACAAAATGTCCTGTATTTGCACCTTATGTTTTTAAACTTTAGGACGTCATGTCCTTAACTTCATGTGTGCAGTGTAAATGTTAAGGACAAAGTGTCCTGTATTTGCACCTTTTGTTTTTAAATTTTAGGACATCCTGTCCTTAACTTCATGTGTGCAGTCTAAATGTTAAGGACATAGTGTCCTGTATTTGCACCTTCTGTTGTTAAATTTTAGGACATCATGTCCTTAACTTCATGTGTGCAGTCTCAATATTAAGGACTCATTATCCTGAAATTTACATGCAGTCCTAAATTTTTGCAGTAGTACTGGATTTTGATTTATTTTTTCAAGTTTCTTTATATATTTTATGCATATGGATCATCAATAGCTGGTTGGAATCATTGTAGATCGGTGATTGCTGTTGATGCAACTTTTTTGAAGTCAAAATATCATGGTATTTTAATGATTTCAGTTTCAAAGGATGCAAATAACCAAATATTCCCACTTGCCTTTGGGATTGCAGAATCTGAAAATAATAACTCCTATGAGTGGTACTCTAGTAAGCTTCACAATGCAATTGGGAGCTGTGATAATTTAATTCTTTTTATCAGATAGGCACTAATCTATTGCACATGGCATCGCAAAGGTATATCCTGAAAGCCACCATGGGATTTGTATCTATAATTTGGAAAAAACCTAAAGCGAAGGAAAGTGAAAAGTGAGGTCATAAAACTTTTTCAAACTGCTGCAAGAGTATACAGCCGCGAAGAATTTGATCTCTACATGTCAGATAGAGCAAAAGTTGATAAGAAGACTTTTGACTACTTGATGGAAGAACCACCGGAAAGGTGGGCGCGTTCTTGTTGTCCACGACGAAGATATGACATGCTCAGCGATAAGTGGGGATTTTGACTGCCTATTAGCATCTTTTTGCTTTTCTTTAGTCCGAAAGTATTGAATTGTGTTCCTGAAACTAATGAAATTGTGCAAATTGCAGGAATGTGGAAGTTTGGTCTCCCATGATGTAATCCGACTAAAAAAGGAGTGTTTCGAAACACAAGACAAGAATCAAAGAAGTGCGTTCCGCAGAAGGAATTCTATGGCCGCAGAAGAAATTGCGAACCGCAGAATTCCATCTGCGGCCGCAACCTAAGCTAAAGAACCCAATAGGATTTTTACAAATGTGCAGACCGCACATGAATTGTGCGGCCGCAAAACAAGTCTGCACTGACAAGTAATTTCAAGTTCAGAGAGTATGCAGAAGACCAAGTCCTGACGCCTTGCTAAAGTGCGGACCGCACAAGGATTTTGCAATCGCAATCAAAAAATTTGCGGCTGCAGATTCCACCTTCCTATCAACTGAAGAAATCTGCGGACCACACATGGAATTGTGCGGTCGCAGAACCTCCTGAAGGGCATTTTGTCAGCGAATTTTGGCCCACTATAATTAGATGAGTTTCACAAATTTAGGTCAAGTTTGAAGAAAAAGCTGTTGTAGTCGTTACCTTTTACTACTTTAGTAAGTTCGTAACCGTTTTAGTGTTGTTACATTATCTTTTACCATTTTAATCTTTGATTATGCGTTTAATTAGCTTTTCTTCTTTATTCTTTTTAATTCCCATTATGAGTAGCTAGATTTTTGGAGATATGCGGGTAGGGCAGGCTTAGAGTGGCTGACTAGGCTGTTTAATGTTATCTTCAAGACAAAGAGGATGCCTGATGAGTGGCGGTGGAGTACAATGGTTCCGGTGTACAAGAACAAAAGGGATATCCAGAATTGTAACAACTATAGGGGTATCAAGTTACTAAGTAATACCATGAAAGTCTGGGAGAGGGTGGTGGAAATGAGGATAAGGAAGGCGATGTCTATATCGGAAAACCAGTTCGGGTTCATGCCGGGCCGTTCTACTACGGAAGCTATCCACCTTATCAGGAGGTTGGTGGAACTATACAGGGATAGGAAGAGGGATTTGCATATGGTGTTTATTGACCTAGAGAAGGCATATGACAAGGTCCCTAGGGACGTCCTTTGGAGGTGTCTGGAGGTGAAAGGTGTGCCGGTGGCTTACATTAGGGCGATAAAGGATATGTATGATGGAGCTATGACTCGGGTTAGGACCGTGGGAGGTGACTCAGAGCCTTTGTAGGTGGCTATGGGATTACACCAAGGATCTGCGCTCAGCCCGTTCTTATTTGCTCTGGCGATGGACGCACTGACACACCATATCTAAGGAAAGGTGCCATGATGTATGTTGTTTGCTGATGATATAGTTCTGATTGATGAGACGCGAGGCGGCGTTAATAGGAGACTGGAGGTATGGAGGCAGACTCTAGAGTTTAAAGGTTTCAAGTTGAGTAGGACTAAGACAGAATATATGGAATGTAAGTTCAGCAACGTGACGGGGGAAGCGGATGTGGAAGTTAGGCTTGACTCACAGGTCATCCTCAAGAGAAAAAGTTTTAAGTACTTAGGGTCAATTATCCAGGGAGATGGGGAGATCGATGGGGATGTTACGCACCGTATAGGAGTGGGGTGGATGAAATAGAGGGTAGCGTCTGGAGTCCTGTGTGACAAGAATATGCCACCGAAACTCAAAGGTAAGTTCTATAAAGCGATGGTTAGACCGACCATGTTGTATGGAGCTGAGTGTTGGCCAGTCAAGAATTCACATATCCAGAAGTTAAAAGTAGCAGAAATGAGGATGTTGAGATAGATGTGTGGGCACACTAGGCTGGATAAAATTCGGAATGAAGATATTCGGGAGAGGGTGGGCGTGGCTCCCATGGATGACAAGATGCGGGAAGCGCGTCTTAGATGGTTCGGACACGTGTAGAGGAGAAGCCTAGATGCACCGGTCAGGAGGTGTGAGCGGTTGACTTTGGTAGGTACGAGAAGAGGCAGAGGGCGGCCTAGGAAGTATTGGGGCGAGGTGATCAGGCAGGACATGGCGCGACTTCAGATTTCCGAGGACATGGCTCTTGATAGGAACATGTGGAGGTCGAGCATTAGGGTGGTAGGCTAGGGGGTAGTCGAGAGTTCTTCCCTCTTTATACCGGGTAGTCTGTTAGAGTTTCTTTAGGTTTGTTTAGCGGTCTTTGTTGTATTCACATTGGTGTTTTGTGTTATTGTCCTTTCACTTATTTGTTGTGGCTATTTTCTTTCTGGTATCTTTTATTATTACATGTCTTTTCTCTTATTTCTCTTCTGATATTATTGCCTTTTCCTGTTGAGCCAAGAGTCTCCTGGAAACAGCCTCTCTGCCCTTTTCGGGGTAGGGGTAAGGTCTGGGTACACTCTACTCTCCCCAGACCCCACTAGTGGGATTTTACTGGGTATGTTGTTGTTGTTGTATGAGTAGCTAGATTTTTTTACTAGGGTTGTGACCCAACCCTAGTGTGTAAACCTTATGGGTATTTAATTTAATGCTTGCTTATGATTGAGTGTTGATTATTTAGCTTGGTTCATGCTTCAATTTTAGAATTAATGGTTGCAAACATTGATTCATACCTTTTTGACTTAGTCTCTACTTGAGAAAGAGGGACCTAGTCTAGGATAACTTGGCTAACAAGGAATTGGGCTAATTGAGAGATTGATTAGCCTAATTAAAGGGTTCAAACTAGAGATAGTAAGAACCCGACTTGAGCTCATATCAACTATTTTGTTTGATACCCATTTGGACTTGAGAAAGCCAAATTGGGCAAAATCATTCTCTGACCGCGAGGTATTGAGTGAGTAAAGTAGATTTGAGAGCTATAATACACCCCAATCAACAAAATAAGTATTAACATCTTTATCCCATTAGGCGAACACCTAGGTTATGGTCACATCTCTAGGCTTTTAAACTATTTGGAAAAATACCAAAAATATCATTTCTAATTTCTTTTCCTTAGCTTGCAATCATTAGAGTAATAGTAAAAGTAGAAATTAACACTTTGTTTTGTAAGTGCCAATTTAGTTAGTCCATTCACTCTCATCAAGTATATACTCCTAACACCCCTTATAATCCATGTGGATTCGACCCCAACTCATAGTTGGATAATTTATATTGCATACAAACGTATCATATCTCTTATTGAGGTGTGTTGTGGACGTCATCAATTTTTGGCACCGTTGCCGGGGAGTTAAAACGGTGTTAGCTATATATTTGGATTTGTTTTTGGAATATCTTCTTTTCCTTTCATGTTACTAACTTGTGTGAAACAATTTTAGGTACAATCATGGCGGCAAACAATGAACTCGGAAATATGCCTTTGGGGGATGAGGATGCCGATGATGAGCAAGTTGAGGAGGTTCCTCTTGAACCTCAAGCCAATAGAAGAGTCCGAGTGACTCATGACAATGTCCCCGCTTTACCCCACCTCCACCACGAGCGGCTCCACACTGGGTGTTACCTAATGAAGGATATGCTAGTGCAATAGTCCCTCCCCGTATTAGAGCGGGTAGCTTCCAAATTACCAATGTGATGCTCACTTTGCTTGAGCAATGGGGTGCTCCAACTCAAAATGTGTATAAATATTTTACGAGGTTTGTGTATAATTGTTGGGGGAGCAAACAAATAAATGTCTTCGAGGATGCATTGAGGCTAAGGCTTTTTCCCTTCTCTCTACGGGGGAAAGCTTTTGATTGGTTGGAACGATTGCCGAACTATTCCATTCACAATTGGGAAGAGTTGGCGGAAAAATTTATTTCTAAGTTCTTCTCTCCCGGGCATATGGCTACACTTCGAGATGAGATTTTAGATTCAAGCAAGAGCCAAATGAACCGGTACACGAGATATGGGAGAGCTATAGAACAATGATTAATGAATTTCCCAACAACGATATGACGGAAAACATGATTCAACAAACCTTCTATCATGGGATCAACACAACCAACCAATGTATAGTGAATCAACTTGCAGGTGGAAACTTTATGACTACGCCTTATGCGGAGGCATGTGGGATTTTGGATGAAATGGCGGAAACGTCATCGGCTTGGCAATCCCGGGCTAATGTTCCACAAGGTGATCCGAATATGACCATAGGCAAGCCATCGCCGAATTGACTACTACCATGAATCAACTAGCAAAGGCTCAACTTCATCAAGTGCAAAATCCTAAGCAAGTCAATGTCATGGAAAGGGTGAACACGATGGTAAACAAGAGAAGGACCAAGGGTCCACAAGTGCAAAATCGAGTGGAGAACTATGTGCAAGAAGATTGTGATTTTGAGCATGATGATTCCTATAATGAACAAGAAGAGGAATTGCAGTATGTGAACAATTTTCAAGGGCAAAGAAAAAACTTCCAAGTCCCTAACCAACAACAATGGTGACCTCAAAACAATCAAGGCAATTGGAATTCTAACAATCAAGGAAGTTGGAGTGGTGGCAACAATTAAGGGAATTGGCATAACAACAACAATCAAGAAATTGGAGTGGAAATAATCAAGGAAATTGGGGGAGGGGTAACAATCAAGGCAGATGGAACAACAATCAAAGGGGGGCCGGGCTTTCAAAGCCCCCCGATGTATAACAACCGAGCAACCCACCTCCTTATCCTTCCTGTGGTCTAAGTTCTTCAAATAATGAGATGGGGCGTATTGAAAATATGTTCAAGCAAATGATGGAAAATAATGCCGATTCGGATGCCCAACTTTCCTCACACAACACATCAATTCACAACTTAGAAGTTCAAATGGGGAAAATCTCTCAAGCACTAAATTCTCATCGTAAGGAGGCACTACCAAGTGACACGGTAGTAAACCCAAAGGGTGGAAACATCACGGGGCATGCCATGGAATTCACTACAAGAAGTGGAAGAGGTGGGAATTCACCCACCTCAAGTCAAAGAAAACCTGTTGATGATGATCAAGTGGTGCAAGAAGAGTAAATCCCAAACAATGTGGTGCAACCTAATGAGGAAGTTCGGATTGATATTGATGATAGTTTAGAAGAGACTCACGAGGAAGTGAACTTGTCTAGGGAACACATTATTGACATACCAGAGCCGGTAGTGCAAAAGGCTAAGGCACCATTGCCTAAGCCTCCACCTCCATACCATCAAAGACTTGCCAAGCGAAATGGTGAGAATCAATTCAAGAAGTTCATTCAAATGATGAAGAGTCTCTCAATCAATGTGCCATTAGTTGAAGCTTTGAAAAAAATGTCCAGTTATGCAAAATTTATGAAGGATCATGTGACAAAGAAGCGGTCAATGAATTCTGAAACTATCAAGGTTACTCATCAAGTGAGTGAAATTGTGCATTCAATTGCTCTTAAGTTGGATGATCCCGGCGCTTTCACGATTCCTTGTACAATTGGAAGTGCCGAGTTTGCTAAAGCTCTTTGTGATCTTGGGGAAAGTATCAATTTGATGCCCTATTCGATTTTCAAGACTTTGGGAATTGGGCAACCAAGACCCACCTCTATGTGATTGTAAATGGCCGATCATACTATGAAGAGACCGTTGGGAGTGATTGAAGATGTCTTAGTTCATGTTGATAAATTCATTCTTCCGAAGGATTTTGTCATTCTAGATTATAAAGTTAATTATGAGGTGCCGGTTATTCTTGGGAGACCTTTCCTTGCTACGGGGAAGGCTCTTTGTGATGTTGAAGCCGTAGAACTTACCTTCCGGGTTAGTGATGAAAAAGTGATATTCCATGAGTGTAAGTCCATGCAGAAACCAAATAGCAATGAGGTGTGATCTTTTGTGAACTTGGTGACCAATGTCGTTGTTGATGAAACAAGTACTACGATCAATGTTGGTGATATGTTGGAGGCCTTCTTGCTCAACTTTGATGATGACGAGATGGATGGCTTCATGGAATGTGTAAACTCTTTTGAAAGAACGGGATCTTACAACTATGCACCCCAGAAATTATCCTTGGATCTTGAAAATAGGACAACTCCTCCTACAAAGCCTTCTGTTGAAGAGCCTCCTACCTTGGAGTTGAAGCCATTGCCTCCACATCTTAGGTATTAATTTCTTGGTCCTCATTCTACTTTACCAGTTATTCTTTTCTCTTATTTGACTAACGTGCAGGTAGATTCCATATTGGTGGTGCTACAAAAGAGAAAGAAGGCGATTGGGTGGACCTTGGCGGATATTCGGGAGATAAGCCCCGCATTTAGCATGCATAAGATCAATTTTGAGGCTGGAGCCAAACCATCTGTTGAACATCAAAGGAGACTCAATGTGGCTATGCAAGAAGTTGTAAAAAAAGAGATTATCAAGTGGTTGGATGCCGGGGTTGTTTTCGTGGACTTCTCCAGTTCAATGTGTCCCAAAGAAGGGGGGCATGACGGTGGTCACCAATGACACGAATTAGTTGTCCTAGAACGGTGACCGGTTGGAGGGTATGTATGGACTATCTCAAGCTCAACAAAGTCACAAGGAAGGATCACTTTCCACTTTCTTTCTTAGGTCAAATGCTCGATAGATTGGTCGGCCATGCTTTCTATTGCTTTCTTGATGGGTATTTGGGATACAATCAAATTCTTAGTGCTCCACAAGATCAAGAGAAAATAACCTTTACATGTCCTTATGGTACTTTCGCATTCAAATGGATGCCATTTGGTTTGTGCAATGCACCGTCGACTTTTCAATGGTGTATGATTGCTATTTTCATGGATATGGTAGAGGACTACCTTGAGGTTTTCATGGATGACTTCTCGGTGGTTGGAGATTTTTTTGATGATTGTCTTGCAAATTTAGACAAAGTGTTGGCTAGATGTGAAAAAACAAATTTGTGCTCAATTGGGAGAAATGCCATTTTATGGTCGAAGAAAGCATTGTCCTTGGCCACAAAATCTCAAAGAATGGCATTGAAGTTGACAAGGCAAAGATTGAGGTGATTTCTAAACTTCCATCTCCAACTTCGGTGAAGGGTGTACGGAGTTTCTTGTGCAAGCCACTTGAGAAGGTTGCTAAGTTTAACTTCAATAGTGATTGCATGAGAGCTTTTGAATTCTTTAAGTTCAAGTTGAAAACTACTACCATCATCACCGCTCCAAATTGGAGTGTACCTTTTGAACTCATGTGTGATGCAAGTGACGTAGTAGTTGGGGCCATTTTGGGGCAACACATCAACAAGATTTTTTATCTGGTCTACTATGCTAGTAAGACCATTGGCATTCCATATGATAAAGTTCATCAGGAGCTTCTATTGGTGTGGTGTCTTTCTCTTGACACCCTTTCCCTTCCCCTTGGTCAATGCACTCTGACTCTCCCTCCCTAGTGATGGTTGGACTAGATCAATGGAGTGTCCTAAGTTTGGAAATGAGGGAACTTGGAGATCAAGACTGTAGCTTGACATTTTCCTTGGATAGAGCGCAATAAGCATTTCACTGAGTCGCTCTTTGAACTCTATCACCTGGCACTTTTTAGTAGTACTATTGTTGCTTTTGGCACTCCTAGGTTTTCTAGGTTTCCTCCTGCTCTAGATTGTACTCCTTGAGGAAGTCCAATATCTGGATATCTAGTGGAGCACACAGCTTTGTCCCTCTGTTGATGCTTTTGGAACTGGAGCAACAGAGGGTGAGATCACATGCCCATTTCTGGGATCGATAAGGGAAGAAGGGGGGCACAGTAGAAAGGATGTAGTTTCTGGCGGGTATTGAGCACGGATTTTGGGGAAGAAGGGCAACGGCTGACACACTTGGCCTATCAGGAGTTATAACTCCTACATTGACAGATCCTTGCCCCATAGGAGTACTGGGCTTGGAGAAGGGTGGTTAGCCACAGATGGTGACCAAAACTTGCCAGGCCAAGGTTGAGCCCCACTATTAATTATTGGACTAGGAAGAGTGGGTCTTGCACATGAATTGATACGGGGACCGAACAGATCTTCATGTTCAAGACCTGGCTTTGGCCCTGCATGACCATCTCTAACCACGATCCCGGGGAGTGAGGAGGCGGAAGGGGAGCTAAGACTAGCATCAATGGAGGAGTTGGTTCGTCTTCTGTCGTTGCTTGATTGGCTAATTGTTGTTGGGACATTGTTGTGGTCGATTTTGGAGGGTATTAAGGTGGGAATTTGATTACCCAAAGTGGTAAAAACAAGGACAAATTCATTGCTTCCATTAGTGTTAATAGAGGAATTGAGGAGTTTGGGTTTGCTTGACGAGACAGCGGGTGTCACTTCGCCCTCTGCATGGTAATGATTATTTATTGCAGATGATAGATTTGGTAAAGATTTGGGGTTAATCTCACAACTGGATTTGGGAGAGAGTGGGAAAGGAAGGGCTACGGGGTGTGTGGGAGGTGTGATAGGTGGGTGGGGGTGAGAGGTGGGAGTAGAACGCGTGTGTTATATTGGGCATGATTTTGGGGTCTATTTTTGGGCCACACACCGAAGTGGGCTCTATTTCTGGATTTTGTGTTTGGGTAGTAAGGCTGAGACTGTTTTAAAGGCATGTTGGGTTAGGTGTGTGTCAGTGAGCCTTGGGAAAGGTTAGAAGGGGTGGGTGGATGCTGATTGCAAATCTCACTAGTTCTGGGGTGAGACAACTTGTTATCTAAAAAATTAGAGGGGGTGGGGTTGTTTAAATGGTCAACTTTAAGATTACCTAGTTGATGTTTTATCCCCTTGTCCGTTGTGGGAGTCGATTTCCCTTGGTAGGGGAAAGTTTGAGTATTTAGGAACTTACATGTAGCAGCATCAAACATTTTTACCTGGATCCCTTTTGCCCCTGGGTTTGATTCCTGGAATGTGGGGTTTTTGAGCTTTTGATGCCATTTTCTGTTCCTGTTGTATCTTACAGTTTGCAGCTGCTTT
Source organism: Nicotiana attenuata (assembly GCF_001879085.1). NCBI lineage: Eukaryota > Viridiplantae > Streptophyta > Magnoliopsida > Solanales > Solanaceae > Nicotiana > Nicotiana attenuata. The sequence goes on from NC_031997.1 coordinate 28,462,993, forward strand.
TCGTCCCCTGTATATTTATTCGGTGGTAGTTCATTCGTTTAGTGGTGGGTGATTGGAATTGTTTGGTAATTGCATCTGCTGTTAGTATGACCAGTTCTCCCACATCCAATACACATAATATGCTGTTAGTATGACCAGTCCTCATAGACAATTGGTTGGGTGTGTGATCCGATTGTAAGGATTTTATGACTGGGGATTCTAAGGGGACTTGTATGCCTAACCTAGCATATCTGCCCCTTAAGGTTGATGATGTGCAAGAGTCTACTTTGAGAAGCCTGCCGGCTCTTGATCCAATTCGTTCTAGGATATTACAGTCATAAAACTCTGTTGGCAAGTGAGGAAGACGAATCCAAATAGCTATGAAGGTGAGGAGGGCTTCACTAGGGACAAAGTTTGGTTCCCATTTTCTCATTGTCAGGAAGTGCCCAAAGACGAACCATGGCCCACCATGGAGAGCTTTGGTCATGCTCTCCTCTAGATTGAATTTGACAGTGAAAAAATCTCATCCTAGGTCAATTAGGATGAGATTCTCCTCCGGCTTCCACAACTCATTTAATTTAGTTTTGAGTGTTAGATGTGGGATTCTTCTCGCGAACAGTTTCATAATGACAGAGAAGCACCAGGGGTGATACAATCTTGCCTTGTCCTCTTGAGAGAGAGGAATGGGTTCATTCACCGTTGGAGACATTGGTAGTGTGTCTGTGTCTTCTGTGAAGAATTTCGTGTTGTAATTGTTTGTCCTCGATAATCTCTTGGGTATGGTGGTTCCAGTGGATTAAGGTTCGAAGATTCCATTACATTGGGTAGGTCATACTGTGTGTATGTGTTGGTTAGATCTAATTGTAAAGACTGGTCAGAGTTTCACTTTCATACCAATACTCTTTGCTTCTTGGTAATTATGAAGATTGTTCAGTTTTACTTATATAAACCTCTTCATATCTTTAGTAATTTAATCATTTTTAGTTGGGAATATGTTTTAGTTATGTTAGCAGATTCACTTTTGGTCTTATGCTCTCAGGAGTTTTTAACCATATCTGAGATTTTTTTGTCAATAGGAAATATAGAGAACCACTAGTGCTTTTTTATTTTAACTAGCTTTAGAGTAGGCGCGTTGCGCGTGTATCTCGTACCATGAAAATTACAAAGATATTATTCAGAGAAAGTATCGAAATTATTAAATAATTATTTTTTAAAAAATAAACTCCGAAAAGGATGAGCATTTGATCGTATTTATCTAACTCAGTAAAGGAAGATGTGTGCTCTACGAATGTCCTCTATACCTTATTATTTGGACTTTCGTTGGAGATTGATTTAAGTTCGCACGCCATCCTTTATAAACAAACCATTATCATGAATAAGAGAATATACACGTCGATAAACGCTCTTACTTCGTTTTTCCTCAATAGTGATGGATTGTAACGATCCGACTGGTCGTTTTGAGCAATTTCTCGGCAGTTTGCGGTCACGAGCAGCTTCATAATATGTGTATCGACTCGCGTGCATGGTTGAATTCAGTTAACGGATGATTCAGAGTCAATTGGAAGAAGGAAACTATTTTTGGAAGTTTAAACGGTGAGAATTTGACCAGAATTAGACTTTCGAGTAAACGGCCCCGGAATGGGTTTTGGGTGATCTCGACAACTTCGTATGGTGATTTTGGACTTAGGCATGCGTCCAGATTCGGATTTGGAGGTCCGTAGGGTAATTTGAGGTGTTTCGGCAAAAGTTGGAAAAGTTGAAGTTTGGAAAATGGAGAAGTTTGACCCATAGTTGACTTTTGTGATATCGGGGTCGGAATGCGATTACGAGAGTTGGAGCAGCTCCGTTATGTTATTTTGGACTTGTCTGCAAAATTTGGCGTCATTCCGGGTTGATTTGATAGGTTTCGGCACAAGTTTTCGAAGTTGGAAGATTTGGAAGTTCATAGTTGGATTCATGGTGTGATTCCTCGTTTCGGTGTTGTTTGATATGATTTGAGATCTAGAGCGAGTCCGTGTTAGGTTATATGACTTGTTTGTGTGTTTAGACGGGGTCCCGGGGGACCCGGGTGTGTTTCGGATCATTTAGGGCTACTTTAGATGTTGATTATCTGATATCTGGTGTTGATCTTCGCGTTCGCGAGGAGCCTCTCACGTTCGCGAAGAAGAATTTGGCTTCTGGAAGTTTGTTCTTGGCGTTCGCGAAGAGACACTCGCATTCGCGAAGAAGGAAATCTTGGTTGCACAGGTCTGACTTCGGAGGCTCATATCTCACAATCTATAAGGAATTTGAAAATTATCCAAAAATGAAAGTTGTATCTCTTTGTGTCTAGTTTTCATAAATTTAAATTAATTGGCATTTAGATTTGTGTACAAAAAGTTATGGTAGTTACACTACAGGCTGTCCGGCAAGAGTTTAAAAATCTCTGCTGCACAGGGTTGACTTTGGAAGCTTATATATCACAATATATAATGACTCAGGAAATGAGCAACCTAGGAAACAATAGCCCTTGGTGTCTAGTCTTCAGAACATCAAACCATTTGTCATTTGGAGTTTTGTGCAAAACGTTATGGCTATTATACTAAAGGCTGTCTGGAATGAGTTTGAAAATCGCTGACGAGGAATTTACTCATAGCGAACGCGAGAGAAGGGTCGCGAATGCGAAGAACAACCCCTGGGCAGGCAGAATATATTCCCAAATCAAGGGTTAGACCATTTTATTCATATCTTGACTTATGGAGCTCGGTTTTGAGCGATTCTTTGTGGGTTTTTCACACAAATCGATTGGGTAAGTGTTCTTCATCTAGAATCTAACATATTCCATGATTTTACCTTCTTTTTCATCATTTAATTTGTGTTTTGGGTTGGGAGAAATGTACGTGTTTGAAGGAAATTTCAAAAATGAAAAGTCATGATTTGAGGGACCAAATGGTATCGAAATTTGATAAATTTTGTATGGTTAAACTTGTATCGGAATGGACATTCGGTTTTTTGTAAAAGTTGTCGGGTTCCGAGGCGCGGGCCCGGGGGTCGACTTTTGGACCGATTTTTGGATTTTGTTAAAGACTGAGACTTTATGGTCCGGAATAGTTCCTTATGTATTTTATTTGTGCTTTGAAGTTAATTTTGTTAGATTTCAGCCGTCCGAAGGTCTTTTCATCCAAGAAGAGCATTTTAGAGTATCGGTTTGTCATCTTTGAGGTAAGTGTCTTGCCTAACCTTTTGTGGGGGCCTTCCCCTTAGGATTTGAGTCTACTATGCTAATTGTAGTCCGTGCATGCGAGGTGACGAGTGTGTGCTCGGACTTATTTGTGGGAAATTTTCCTCTAGGGTTCTTAGGTCCTTCTGTTCATTATATGGAAAGTATCCCGTTATGATTGGGTTTAATAATTGCTTAAATTGCCTCTATATGCTCCATATGATGTTGTTAGCTTTCCTTTAATTCTTACGTGTTACATTGACCCTTAATTGCCTTAATTGAAGTGATTGCCTTCCTTATTGTTTTGATACTTCTTGATTGTGAGTTCCTCTATGGCTTCGTGCAAATATGTTACATTTCCAAATGTGGTGGTTATCGGTGTAGTTATCACGTGCTTATTATGTCTTGTTGTTCTGTTAAGGCTATCGTGCTTCTTGGTTTTTCCGTGACCCTTATTATGTACTTGTTGATTCCCTTGCCGGGATGTTATTGTTTATGATATTGTTTCCCTTGCCAGGATATTGTTGTTATACTATCGTTCCCTTGCCGGGATGTTATTGCTTATGATATTTGATAATAGGTAAATTAAACTATAATTAGGCCCTAAAGAACCACATTTTTATATAGCTTTTACGGTAAAAAAGTGATATCCAAATGCTCTGATTAGTGCTTTTCATGCTTTGCAGGCTATATCCAATAAAAGAAGTTTGTGAAGTACTTTTGGGATCAATTACGGAGAAGAGGAGGCCAATCATACAATATCCACAAAGTGCACCAAGCGAAGGGACAAAGCCAGAACTGAAGTTGGTCTGCCGCTGTCCGGGCGTAACCGCGGTAGGACCACGGCAGAACACTGCTGCAGATTCTGAAGGCCATTCTGGCCGCGGTCCTGGCGTAACCGCGGTAGGACCGCGGCAGGACGCGGAAAGTTCAGGAACCAAAGTGTTAATTCGGGGAAACTTGGTGTAAAACCCTTATAAGATGTAGAAAATCACCCACAATTGGAGAGGCTTAGTTTTTGAGATTACTTTTGGAAGAAGAACAAGTGTGAGAGATCACCCAAAACATCATAGTTTTCTATTCTCTTCTATTTTTATTGCAATTCTTCCATTATGAACAATTTATTGGTTTTATCTTCCATTGTCATGAGTAGCTAGATACTTTAACCTAAGGTTTTGGTGAAACCCGTTGGGGATGACTTGGTTGTTATATTAATATATTTGGAATTGGTTGTTAATCTCTATTTGTTCATCTATGTTTTGATTGTGGTTAGTTGAAAGGGCCCTCAATTATCCGTCCCTATTTAGTATGTATCTGCTTGAGAGAGAGTGCATATTTAGGTGATTGTATGAAAAACATCACTCCCGGAGTATAGACGAGAGTCATAACCGAGGGTTTAGAGGTAGGATTAGAGATAACGATACCTCGGATGCAATCTAAGTGAACTGTTTTGTGAATCTAGCTAACGTAACTTGAGAAAGTGCGTTTAGTAAATTATCATAATTGCTTGAGAAAGATTTATGATAGCTAGAGCGTTCATGATTGATAGAGACAACTAAGTCTGAGTTATAATACATATTCAACCAAGGAAATCAACAACGGGGGAAACCATTACCTTAAATCTTATTCCAATTATATACGAGCAAGCTTAGTTAACTTCCAGCTTTATTTACTTTCAGTTTAGTTGTTAGACATATCATCAATTGTGAAGTACAAAGTTTGGGAAAATTGACTGTGTGGATCTAGTAAATCTGACAAGAGTAATTGGTAGGTTAATTCTCTGTGGTTCGACTCTGGGCAGAAACACCCAGACTATATTTGCAACGTCCGTGTGTGTCTTTTTATAAGGCATAGTTTGGCATTATCAATATTGTTTCCCTTGCCGGGATATTGTTGGTATACTATTGTTCCCCTGCCGGGATTCTTTTGTGATTGGTGTTGAGTTGTATATTGGGATCGGGTTGCACGCCACAATAAGGAGTAATAAGGGTGGACAGATGGGGTCGGGTTGCACGCCGCAACATCAATATATGGCTGGGATCGGGTTGCACGCCGCAATAGTATTATATGATTGGGATCGGGTTGCACGCCGCAACATCATTATATGATTGGGATCGGGTTGCACGCCGTAACAGTATTATATGATTGGGATTGGGTTGCACGCCGCAACAAGAAAGAAAAAAAGTGAATATTGATTGCATGGTGAGGATTGAGAGTTAAGCACGAAGGGTGATGCCATGCACTTTCTGTTGCTGTGTTTATTTGTTGTTATCAATTCAAGTGTTCTAAATGTTAAATTCCTTTATTGTTGTGATCCCTTGTGTTGGAATCTACAGTGTTTTGTCGTATTTATATATATACATTCCAATACTTCAAACTTCAATAATTGTTACATCTTTAATTAAATTAGTTTCTCAATTATATCCCCTTAAACCGTCTGAGGTTGTATTTTACTTAAAAAGGAATTTCTACTAAGTTTTAAGTTATTAACTCCCATGTTAAAGGTAATAATCCATTCGATGTTGTATTTTAATTGAAAGGGGTACTTTCTTTACTCAAATGATTTCAAAAGAAACAACCTCATCTTTTCTCGGTGGCTTTCCTAATTAGTTTAGAAATTGTAATTTACTTATATTAGGTAAATGAGACTTCTTGAACATCTTGTGTGCATTTGTACGGACATTATGTATTGTATAGCATGTGGATTTTGTTGTTAAAAGTGAGATGGAAGATATGGGGGCACAAGGTGCCATGTGGGCTGAAGGCTCGGAAGTTGAGATTATGATATGAGAAACCGAGGATTGAGATGGTCGGGATTGTGTATTAGACATGATGTGATTGATTGAGCTGGCATTGCCTTCTTTATTTGAATACATTCTTACTTTTCTCTGTTCCTGTTATGTCAGTGTTGATTTACTTGGTTATCTGATTTAATTTGTTATCTGATTTACTTGGTTATCGTTCATTACTACCCGTGTTCTCCCTTTATTGTTCCTACTGTTTGTATTTTTGATTTCTCTCGCTGTTGATATTACTTCGTTATCTTAATCTCGATATTTTATGATCATATCATGTTCATTTCATTTGACCAGTAGGTGTCTTGACTGTTCCTCGTCACTACCCCACCGATGTTAGTCTTGATACTTACTGGGCACCGCCGTGGTGTGCTCATACTACACTTCTGTACATCTTTTTGTGTATAGATCCAGGTATTGATCGATAGTATCTGTGCGGGTCATCGCGGTGGAGACTCACGGTAACCTGTTGCTGCGTTCGCAGGCCTCGGAGTCACCTTCATTTGTATTTGCGTTCCATTGATTCCTTCTCGTTTTGGAACAATGTTGTATTTATTTTGTATAACTACTCTTAGAAAGGTTTATGACTTGTACTACCAGTTTTGGGAATTGTGATTTATTGAGAGTTATTTAATTTGAAGTCAGTAAATGTTAATGTTATTTCAGTAAATGTTAGGCTTACCTAGTTTAGAGACTAGGTGACATCACGACTTCTCCGGAGGGATTTTGGGTCATAAAAAGTTGGTATCAGAGCTCTAGGTTCATAGGTGCTACGAGTCATAAGCAGGTTTAGTAGAGTCTTGCGGATCGGTACGTAGACGTCTGTACTTATCTTCGAGAGGCTACAGAACTATTAGGAAATTCCACTTCTTTCATTCCTTATCGTGCGATATTGATTCAGCACGAAGTGTATAACTTATGTTCCTTTATATCCACTCATGTATAATATTACGCTCTCAGTGTTCGCTATGTGCTAGAGGTTCGTGATGCTACAGACGGGCCACGAAGGAGTCAGGGATGCTCAGGCATTGTCTCAACGAGTCGTCCAGACTGAAGATACAAAGGTATTGAGAGGCTATTCAGTTGTTCATATGGAGGCACATCGGTTTCCGGCATCTGATTGACGAATGCGAGCTTGGAAAGGTTTAATTGGTTGACTAGTCGTCGCAATTGTGGGAAGGTCACGAGGTGGGTGTTGATTGGGAATAGTTGGTGGTATTGGAGTACCTTGTGATTTGTGTTGTACGAGCTGTGAAGGTTAGTTTTGCGGATCATCAGACGTTGTTTTCTATGGCTTTGCGCCATGTGGAGGAGTCCAATAGCGGCATTCAGATTGCAGAGTCAAATTTATATCAGCTTTGGCCTGAGGTATGTGTATATGTGGTATTGGTGGGTTCCCGAATTTTGTGTATGACCAGGTTTGAGACCTTGCACGGGATGATGTTGGGCTTACGGTGTTTATGTGTCATTAATGAATATACATTTCAGCATCAAGGGGAGTCGGAGGAACAACTTCAGATTCACAGAAGGTCTATTTAGTGTGGGCGCCGTGGTTGTGGCAGGACAGGGTGCTTCAGAGAAAATACGGTGGTTCATGAGTTTCTAGGCTACATGGTTCATGCTAGGGTCATCTGTATGTGGGGCTTTGATGGGAATCATTGCATATGGACTATCCGAAGAATTGAGCCAGTTCAGTAGTGTTGGGTCAGCATAGAAATGGAAGTAAATGGCCCTTTTGAATAGGAATTCTCTACTGGAATTTGTGGCAGCACTCTTGGATTGGATGGTTTGTGTGACTCGGTTGAGTTGGGGAGGTGTAGTCCTGATGGCTTAGTTGCGTGCAGGCAGATCTTGGGGAGTTCTCGATGGTTTGGGTGACGACTTAAGCCGGCTGGCTACTTTGAGCATAAGGAATATGTTGTACATTGTGGATTTCTCTTGAATAGGTATCAACAATTAATAGGGTATTGGCATTGTTGGCTATCATATGTGAAGCGTGTGCACTTTTGGAAAGGACCTTGAGTTTTGGTTTGCAGTGTGTGGCTGGTAGCATGGTGATTACTGGGTTCTGAGGCTTTTGAGGTTCGTGTTTTGCTACACGGCCAGAAACTCTATATGAGTGCCTCAGCAGAACGATAGGGTGTAAGTGATATATCGGCCATTTGATTTGCGTAGTTGAGTTTGGGTATAGAAATTTTGGTATTCCTGAGGTTTTGGGGCTAGATGCCCTCATATGTGGTCCATTTCCTGTTTGCGGATTGTGAAAAAACGTTGAGGATGAGGTAGTTAATAGCATGCATAATTGATAGGTCGCTGTGGATTTTTTGGAAAGGATATTCACCTATGTGGAATTAATCAGAATTTGGGTTGGGGGCTATTTGAAAGCTCAATGAGAATATGTATCTTGTATCAGCTCAAGTTTGTGTGCTCCTGTGAGATAGTTATTATGGTTATGTTATCAGGCAGAATGGATATTATCTGTGCCCCTAGCCTATGATATGTGCTACTCTTTTATGCTGTGTTAGGCGGTGAGGTTGTATGATTATTCCCCACGCATGTTGTAATTCTGTGTAGGCCTTATGGCGATGCGGGCAGATGGCCCTCGTGATGTTGATTTGCTCATGGCACCTTAGTTGTGCTTGCTTCTTTCATGTTTTAGCACTTTCATTCATTTTCCCACAGTTTTATTTGTGCACTCAGTTGTACTTGATATCAGTATTTATGTAATCAACGAACCAGAGCATTTTGGCTCAATGAGCATTTGGGAGAGGGCTACACGCCGCAGCGGATGTTATGTGGGATACCCATTTCCTCGTGTTTATTTGGTGTTTTTTTCCCTCTGTGGGACGATTTGATGAAAAACTGTACTTTTGTTGTTACACATGTTGTACTCGTTAGATAATTCTTATACCTTGCTTTTCTTTATTTGTGCTGCATAATTGAGTTATTGCTGGTTTGGTGTACGAATTGTGTAGTGTGAGAATCCGTGTGGTTTTGTGATGAGCTGTTAGTTGGGTTGCTTTTATTGGCTGAGATGAGATTCTTAGACCTGAGATTAGTTCTATGGTATTGGGGGTGAGGAGTGTTTGGAAGTATGAGGGCGTTTCTGCTAAGATTTGGATAATGGCCCTTAGCAGGCGAGAGAGCTTCTTGACTTGTTGTCTTCATGGGCGACTATGAGTTCCCGCATGTTTCTTTATCATGAGCAGTGATGTGGAGGTCCAGAACAAGGTTATATGCAATGTGAAGTGTATTACCGGCATCCAGGATGTTATTGAGCGGCTATGGTGGTCAGAGGTTATTGCTTCGGGAATTTGAGTTGTGTGGAGCAGCATGTGATTCTATTCTGGATTCGAATATTGGCTCGAATCAGCTTGTTAGGGTTCGTGCAGTGTGATGACGTGGAATTCGGATCCTATGGTAAATTTCAGATGATGAGGTTTGGGTTCTGTTCTAAGGTTATGGGCTAAGAAGGAGATGAGACCTTCAGTAAGTTGCATTGCCAGTTCTGCTTAGATTGGGTGATGGGGAATCACCCTGGGTATATGTATGGTGAGCTCATGTAGTGGTTCGATGACATTGAAACGACTCCGGGCACATTTGAGGACGAAAGTATGTTTAAGTGGAGGAGGATGTAACGACCCGACTGGTCGTTTTGAGCAATTTCGCCCGGTTCGGCAGTTTGAGGTCATGAGCAGCTTCATAATATGTGTATCAACTCACGTGCATGGTTGAATTCAGTTCACGGATGATTCAGAGTCAAATTGGAAGAAGAAAACTAGTTTTGGAAGTTTAAACGGTGAGATTTTTGACCAGAATTGGACTTTTGAGTAAACGGCCCCGGAATGGGTTTTGGGTGATCTCAACAACTTCGTATGGTGATTTTGGACTTAGGCGTGCGTCTGGATTCGGATTTGGAGATCCGTAGGGTAGTTTGAGGTGTTTCGGCGAAAGTTGGAAAAGTTGAAGTTTGAAAAATGGAGAAGTTTGACCCATAGTTGACTTCTGTGATATCGGGGTCGGAATGTGATTCCGAGAGTTGGAGCAGCTCCGTTATGTTATTTTGGACTTTTCTGCAAAATTTGGCGTCATTCCGGGTTGATTTGATAGGTTTAGGCACAAGTTTTCAAAGTTGGAAGATTTGGAAGTTCATAGTTCGATTCATGGTGTGATTCGTCGTTTCGGCGTTGTTTGATATGAGTTGAGATCTCGAGCGAGTCCGTATTAGGTTATATGACTTGTTTGTGTGTTTAGACGGGGTCCCGGGGGACTCGGGTGTGTTTCGGATCATTTTGGGCTACTTTGGATGCTGATTATCTGATATCTGGTATTGTTCTTCGCGTTCACGAGGAGCCTCTCGTGTTCGCGAAGAAGAATTTGGCTTCTGGAAGTTTGTTCTTCGCGTTCGCGAACAGACACTCGCGTTCTCGAAGAAGGAAATCTCGGTTGCACAGGTCTGACTTCGAAGGCTCATATATCACATTCTATAAAGAATTTGGAGATGATCCAAAAATGAAAGTTATAGCTCTTTGTGTCTAGTTTGCAGAAATGTAATTTAATTGGCATTTAGATTTGTGTACAAAAAGTTATGGTATTTACACTACAGGCCATCCGGGAAGAGTTCGAAAATATCTACTGCACAGGGTTGACATTAGAAGCTTATATCTCGCAATATAATGACTCAAGAAATGAGCAACCTATGAAACTATTGCCCTTGGTGTCTAGTTTTCATAACATCAAACAATTTGTCATTTGGACTTGTGTGCAAAAAGTTATGGCCATTATACTAAAGGCTGTCTGGAATGAGTTTGGAAATTGCTGACGAGGAATTTACTCATCGCAAACGCGAGAGAAGGGTCGCGAACGCGAAGAACAACCCCTGGGCAGGCAGGATATATTCCCAAATCGAGGGTTAGACCATTTTATTCATATCTTGACTTGTGGAGCTCGGTTTTGAGCTATTCTTTGTGGGTTTTTTACACAAATAAGTGTTCTTCATCTAGAATCTAACATATTCCATGATTTTATCTTCTTTTTCATCATTTAATTTGTTTTGGGTTGGGAGAAATGTTGGTTTTTGAAGGAATTTTCAAAAGTGAAAAATCATGATTTGAGGGACCAAGTGGTATCAGAATTTGATAAATTTTGTAGGGTTAAACTCGTATCGGAATGGGTATTCGTTTTTTTGTAAAATTTGTCGGGTTCCGAGGCGCGGGCCCGGGGGTCGACTTTTGGACCATTTTTTTGATTTTGTTAAAGATTGAGACTTTATAGTCCGAAATAGTTCCTCATGTGTTTTATTTGTGCTTTGAAGTTAATTTGGTTAGATTTGAGCCGTCCGGAGGTCTTTTCACCCGAGAAGTGCATTTTAGAGTATCGGTTTGTCGTCTTTGAGGTAAGTATCTTGCCAAACTTTGTGTGGGGGACTTCCCCTTAGGATTTGAGTCTTCTATGCTAATTGTAGTCCGTGCATGCGAGGTGACGAGTGTGTGCTCGGACTTATTTGTGGGAAATTTGCTCTAGGGTTCTTAGGTCCTTATGTTCATTATGTGGAAAGTATCCCGTTATGATTGTGTTTAATAATTGCTTAAATTGCCTCTATATGCTCCATATGATATTGTTAGCTTTCCTCTAATTCTTACGTGTTACATTGACCCTTAATTGCCTTAATTGAAGTGATTGCCTTCCTTATTATTTTGATACTTCTTGATTGTGAGTTCCTCTATGGCTTCGTGCAAATATGTTACATGTCCAAATGTGGTGGTTACCGGTGTAGTTATCACGTGCTTATTATGTCTTGTTGTTCTGTTAAGGTTATCGTGCTTCTTGATTTTTCCGTGACCCTTATTATGTACTTGTTGATTCCCTTGCCGGGATGTTATTGCTTATGATATTGTTTCCCTTACCGGGATATTGTTGTTATACTATCGTTCCCTTGCCAGGATGTTATTGCTTATTATATTGTTTCCCTTGCCAGGACATTGTTGGTATACTATTGTTCCCCTGCCGGGATTCTTTTGTGATTGGTGTTGAGTTGTATATTCGGATCGGTTTACACGCCGAAATAATATTATATGGGATCTGGTTGCACGCCGCAACAAGGAGTAATAAGGGTGGACAGGTGGGGTCGGGTTGCACGCTGCAACATCATTATATGATTGGGATCGGGTTGCACGACGCAATAGTATTATATGATTGGGATCGGGTTGCACGCCGCAACATCATTATATGATTGGGATCGGGTTGCACGCCGCAACAATATTATATGATTGGGATCGGGTTGCACGCCGCAACAAGAAAGAACAAAAGTGAATATTGATTGCATGGTAAGGATTGAGAGTTAGAGCACGAAGGGTGATGCCGTGCACTTTCTGTTGCTGTGTTTATTTGTTGTTATCAATTCAAGTGTTCTAACTGTTTAAATTCCTTTATTGCTGTGATCCCTTGTGTTGGAACCTACAGTGTTTTCAATACTTCGTCGTGTTTATGTATATACATTCTAATACTTCAAACTTCAATAATTGTTACATCTTTAATTCAATTAGTTTCTCAATTATATCCCCTTAAACCGTCTGAGGTTGTATTTTACTTAACAACCTCATCTTTTCTCGCTAGCTTTCCTATTTAGTTTAGAAATTGTAATTTACTCATATTAGGTAAATGAGACTTCTTGAACATCTTGAGTGTATTTGTACGGACATTATGTATTGTATAGCATGTGGATTTTGTTGTTAAAAGTGAGATGGAAGATATGGGGGCACAAGGTGCCATGTGGGATGAAGGCTCGGAAGTTGAGATTATGATATGAGAAACCGAGGATTGAGATGGTCGGGATTGTGTATTAGACATGATGTGATTGATTGAGCTGGCATTGCCTTCTTTATTTGAATACATTCTTACTTGTCTCTGTTCTTGTTATGTCAGTGTTGATTTACTTGGTTATCTGATTTAATTGGTTATCTGATTTACTTGGTTATCGTTCGTTACTACCCGTGTTCTCCCTTTATTGTTCCTACTGTTTGTATTTTTGATTTCTCTCACTGTTGATATTACTTCGTTATCCTTATCTCGATATTTTATTATCATATCCTATTCATTTCATTTCACCAGTAGTTGTCTTGACTGTTCCTCGTCACTACCCCACCGAGGTTAGTCTTGATACTTACTGGGCACCGCCGTGGTGTGCTCATACTACACTTCTGTACATTTTTTTTGTGTACAGATCTAGGTATTGATCGATAGTAGCTGTGTGGGTCATCGCGGTGGAGACTCACGGTAACCTGTTGCTGCGTTCGCAGGCCTCGGAGTCACCTTCGTTTGTATTTACATTCCATTGATTCCTTCTCGTTTTGGAACAATGTTGTATTTATTTTGTATAACTACTCTTAGAAAGGCTTATGACTTGTACTACCGGTTTTGGATTGTGATTTATTGAGAGTTATTTAATTTGAAGTCAGTAAATATTAATGTTATTTCAGTAAATGTTAGGCTTACCTAATTTAGAGACTAGGTGCCATCACGACTCCTTCGGAGGGATTTTGGGTCGTGACATGGATAGTATCATTTAACCACAGATCCCTGATTTAATAAGTATATATTTACAATAGCATGTAATAGCTATATATCCGCTAGATAAATTTAAATACTAGGACAAACTCCGAAAACTTTACAAGAACACTATTGAAAAGTATTTTACTAACATTTTCTTAAAGAAAACCACTTAGTTGGCGATAGCTAGTAACATTTTTAACACTCGCAACGTAAGAATCTTAAAATTTTTAACAATTCGAAAATAATCGTGAGACCTGAGTTTGCTTCCTATATAATTTATTTTACGTTTTCGTCTTTTCTTCTTGGAATTGATTTTCACCCCGGAGGAAAAATAGGGTCAATTTAAGAGTTTTATGGTATCTTGAGATGGAAGAATTATAATTATAATTATAATTATAGTAAATTAATATAATTTGTTGCAAATATTAAGTGTAAGTAAAATTGTTGTTCGAAAAACTTAGTCATAGCTGTTTAAAAATTATGTTATTCTCATGAAAACAATTGGAGTACCTTTAGGATGGCATGACTTGCTAATTGTTATATGAAAACTATTTATAACAACGTATAGTACTAATGTTCCATATAATTGACTTTTTAATGTTTTATTTAAGGTAATTTTAGTTGTTCTTAAAGTCCTAAATTTTAGGTACATAATTAAAATAAGAAAATATTTACTAATAAAATCTCAGTAGATTTTCAAGTGCTAAATTTTAGGCAATTTTAAATTACAATTTTGTCTAATATGAAATCTATTTTTAAAGGGTAAAAAAGGCGAACAACATTTCGCTAAGGCCTTCGTGCTTTTAATATTACTTTTGTATGATGACACTTGAGTTACATTCCCACATTACATTTGTTCTATTGTTTTTCTATTCATCCAAATTAGTAACCTTGTTTAACTTTTTTTGCTATGGTGGTCGAGCATTGAACATTATATTAATGATAAAAGAAAAATTATTTTGTCTTATTCCACATATATTATCCATGGCAGATGTGAATTAACATTGTTTTCTTTTTCTTTTAACTTGAGAATATTACGTGAGTATAATATGATATTGATTTATCGGATCTTTTTCCTTAGTGTTGTTTGGTTTAGATAAAAAAAGGTAAGTACTTTTAACTTAGAAGTTCTATTTTATACAAATTTGATAGTAGTAATTCGAAAGAGTAATGAAAGAGTACATGAGACCTATGCTTCTTGGAATGCTTAATGAGCGCATAAGATTTGTTCTATCATATTCATACATGCAATTTTTTTGGACATAAATTCTCTTAATTTTCTCAAAATTATTTCTCTCTGAATATGTATCTCTACTAACAATTTTAATTTCTTCGTCTTCGATTTATCCTCCTTTGCACTTCAGACACTATCCCATAAAAACTCTTCAAGATACCCAAATACAGTGATGGAAACTCATCAATTTTTCCGACTTCTAATTATAAGTGTGTGTATATGGTGTGAGTGTAAATTGTGTATCAACTGTGAGAATGGAATTATTGAACTTTAACAACTGTGTTTAGAATATCTATGCAGTTGATATTCTTGGTCGTCATCATTTTGTTATACGGTTTGTATATTTCACACTAGATACTCGTGCAACGCACGAACATAGAAATTAGTAATATAGTATAGATAGATATAGATTTTTATGATGTTGGCCTAATGTGGATTTAAATGGAGAAACATGGTCAATGATGAGTCATATAGCCGGCCTCAACTTGTTAGGGACTGAGGCGTGGTTGTTTGTAAGTAAACCATTGATTCATTCTTTGTTTTGATTTTTGCCTTGAGTTGTGTCATTTAAAGCCAAAGTCTCATTTCCATTGTCAGTAATGATTGCTTGCAATGACTCAAAATACTGCACTTTTTAGGCTTTGAGAATCCATTAAGTACCTTAAGATATCGTTTTGAAGACAAGTTACACAAAGATTGTAATTTAGGGGTATGGTGCAGGGATTAGGGATTAGGAATGCCGGAACTGTTATGCATATATTGTTTCTTGTTTGATATTTTCGAAGAAAAAGAAAAAAAGACATTAATTTGAAGATTGTGAGGGCATTTATGTCATTTTTTATATTAAGGCCCATACTCTTATTTCACATTCTATCCGGATTAAGTCATACAAAGATTCCAATTTACCTTATGTAGGTATCACTTATGTGGAAAACAAAAAGAAAGCAACCATGTAATGCACATAATAATACAAAGTCTTATGCATCGATTTAGTAACTTTTTCCGCCAACCAAACAGTCTCGAAGGGTACATGTGTCCATGGTCATCCACTTGAGATCCAAGTAAGATAGCATACAAGATGGGACTTAAGCAGAATCCTAATTGGCACTGAAATCAGAAGGATAGCATGTCATTATTTGCGTAAGAATCATGTTTTTCATAGTTTTGCTTTGGGGTTATTTGTATTTTCACTGCCAAAAATAGCAGGGGGGGGGGGGGTTGGATAGTCATCCTTACTGCTATGGTAGAGTACCGACGACTACCGTGCTTTTAATT